>NC_045959.1:105693026-105841002 GCF_010909765.2 Amblyraja radiata | reverse complement strand
CTGCCGGAGGAGGCAGATGCAATTACAATGTTTAATAGGTGTTGGAACAGGTATTTTGTGAGGAAAAGCATATGAGGCATAAAGGCCTAGTGTGGAAAAATGAGATTAAAGTAGCACAAAGTGCTGGAGGAACTCAATGGGTCAGGCAACACCAGTGGAGCTAATGGTCAGGCAATGTTTCAGGTCGGGAGCCTTCTTCAGACATCTTAGTTGGTGGGGGGGGAGGGGGGGGGAGGCTGGAAAAGAGAGGTGGGGGCAGGACAAAGCCCGGCAAGTGATAGGGAGCTTTGCTGGGCAGATGGTGGAGTGGATGGGCATAGGCAAGGTAAGCCAAAGGGCCTGTTTCTGTACTGTATCTTTCACAAGTCAAAGGAATAGAAATAGGCCGTTTGGCCCATCGGGTCTACTCCACTATTCAATCATGGCTGATCTCTGCCTCCTAATCCCATTTTCCTGCCTCACCTCCATCACCCTTGACACCCGTTCTAATCAAGAATTTCTCTATCTCTGCCTTAAAAATATCCACTGACTTGGCCTCTTGGCAATGAGTGCCACAGATTAACTACCCTCTGACTAAAGAAGTCCTTCCTCACCTCCTTTCTAAAAGAGCGCCCTTTAATTCTGAGGCTGTGACCTCTGGTCCTAGACTCTCCCACCAGTGGAAACATCCTTGCCACATCCACTCTATTTAAGCCTTTCATTATTCTGTAAGTGTCAATGGTTTCAATGGGTTCAATTGAGCATGGTTGGGTGAGTGAACCATGACATAAGTACCAGTTGATCTTTGTTCACCCAGCAGAGCCTGAAGATTGAACAGGATGTTTCTCATCCTCCAGCTTCCTCATGTTAACCCACCAACCACTGGACCCAAATGGAAACATTTCAGAGGCAATATTTCCAAATTATTTTGGGTTGGCTGCTTATGTCATGGAATTGCCACAGAACGCTGTGGAGGCCAAGTCAATGGATCTTTTTAAGGCAGAGATTGCGAGATTCTTGATTAGTACGGGTGTCGGGGGTTATGGGTGGAAGGCAGGAGAATGGAGTTAACAGGGAGTGATAGATCAGGCGTGAGTGAATGGCAATAGACAATAGGTGCAGGAGAAGGCCATTCGGCCCTTCGTGCCAATACCACCATTCAATGTGATCATGGCTGATCATTCCCAACCCATTCCTGCCTTCTCCCCATATCCCCTGACTCCGCTATTTTTAAGAGCCCTATCTAGCTCTCTCTTGAAAGCATCCAGAGAACCCGCCTCCACCAACCTCTGAGGCAGAGAATTCCAGTAGACTTGATGGGCCGAATGGCCTAATTCTGTTCCTATCACCTATGAACTTACGATATTATCCGCGCTGTGTCTTGAGCCGAGAACATTATTTTCCATCTTCCATTCACCAACTCTGTGAGTTTCTGGTTGCCCCCATTGCAGAACGGATGTGGTTTTGGAAAGCGTGTCGAGGAGGTTTACCAGAAGGATGCCCGGATTTGGGAATATTAGCTACAAGGATAGGTTGGACAGACTTGGATTGTTTTCTCTGGAAAGGGGGGGGGGTGTTTTGAGAGGTGCGGGACAATCCCCTCCATGTTTTCTTGTATGTCGAAACATAACTTAGGCCTATTCTCCGGCCCCTTCACCCCCCGTAAGAGCCCCCACCCACCACGGAAGGAAGCTAGCACTACAATCTTCCCAATTAAGTCCGTGCTAACTGTAATTACCATATCATGCGTAGGAACCTATGCATACATCAGGGGTCTCCAAACTATGGCCCGCGGGCCACATCCGGCCCGCCACGAGATATTCTCCGGCCCGCAGCAAGCTCAGCGCAGGACAGAGCGTGTGTCAATTGGCCGTTGAGTCGATTTGAGTCGGGGAGCACGGCAGTATTAGTGTTGTTACCGGGGAGGTCCCTCGAATTGTCAGAGCCGAGCCATCACAGGGCCGCCGTGAAGACGGGTGCAATGTGGGGGGGGGGGCGGTGGAGTTCGGCGGCAGCGGCAGCAATCACAACGGGTTGGCGGCGCGTTATAACGTGCGATCGTTCCTCTCTCCCCTCTCTCTCTCTCTCCCCTCTCTCTTTATGCTCCCCCCCCCCCCTCCATGGTTTAAAAGCGATTTCCGCCCATGACTGTGGCCAAGGCCCACGCTAACTCCATTTACAAATTTGCAGATTACACCATTGAAGTAGGATGAATCTCAAACAATGATGCAATGGAATTGGGAATATCCTGGAGTAGACGCAATCTTCACGTCCCTTCCTTACATCTGGTTCTACCTGCCATCTACCCTGTCTCTACCCTTCTTCCCTCCCACCTAGCTCCAACATCACCTGCTCCCTTTCATCTTGTCTCACCTGTCGCTAAACAGACTCTAACTCTCTGCTCCCTCTCACTTTCATGTACTGCCTAGGTATAAAAGTGTGCAAATGCCAACCTCCAGATTCAAAGACAGTTTCTTCCCAGCTCTGATCAGGCAACTGAATCACCCTACCACAACCAGAGAGCGGTGCTGAACTTCTATCCAGCTCATTGGTGACCCTGGCACTATCTCAGCGGGTTGAGCGGCATCCATGGAGGTAAAGGTATGGTTGACCTTTTGGGTTGAGATCCTGCATCAGGACTAGCAGTGTAGAAAGAAGATTCAGTTTAGTTTAGTGTCACATGTACCGAGGTACAGTGAAAGGTTTTTGGTGCGTGCTAATCAGTCAGCAGAAAGGCAATTACATTCTAGAAATTTACAGTGTACAGATACATAATAAAGGAAATAACATTTAGTGCAAGATAAAGCTTGTAAAGTCTGATTAAAGATAGTCCGCGGGCCCCAGATGAGGTATGTAGTCGTTCATGACTTATCTCCGGTTGTAGAAGGATAGTTCAGTTCAGTTGCCTGATAACAGCTGGGAAGAAACTGTCCCTGAATCTGGAGTGTGTGTTTTCACACTTCTATACTTTTGCCGGATGGGAGAGGGGAGAAGGGGGGGGAGAGGGTGTGACATCCTTTATTATGCTGCTGTTTTCACACTTCTATACCTCTTTCCCAATGGGAGAGGGGAAAAGAGGGAGTGGCCAGGGTGCGGCTCGTCCTTGATTATGCTGCTGACCGCCTATCTCAAATATTCAAAAGCTTTGTTTGATCAGCATGCCAAAGTCAACTGTCAAGTTGGGAAAAGGGGAAATACAACGGGATCTGGGGGTCCTTGTACATCAGCCTCTGAAAGTAAGCATGCAAGTACAGCAGGCAGTGAAGAAAGCGAATGGCATGTTGGCCTTTATAACAAGAGGAATCGAATATTGGAGCAAAGAGGTCCATCTGCAGTTGTACAGAGCCCTAATGAGACCACACCTGGAGTACAGTGTGCAGTTTTGGTCCCCTAATTTGAGGAAGGACATTCTTGCTATTGAGGGAGTGCAGCGTAGGTTTACAAGGTTAATTCCCGGGATGGCGGGACTGTCATATGCTGAGAGAATGGAGCAGCTGGGCTTGTACACTCTGGAGTTTAGAAGGATGAGAGGTAATCTCATTGAAACATATAAGATTGTTAAGGGTTTGGACACGCTAGAGGCAGGAAGCATGTTCCCGATGTTGGGGGAGTCCAGAACCAGGGGCCACAGTTTAAGAATAAGGAGTAAGCCATTTAGAACGGATTCGAGGAAACACTTTTTCTCACAGAGAGTGGTGAGTCTGTGGAATTCTCTGCCTCAAAGGGCGGTGGAGGCGGGTTCTCTGGATGCTTTCAAGAGAGAGCTGGATAGGGCTCTTGAAAATAGGGGATATGGGGAGAAGGCAGGAACGGGGTACTGATTGGGGATGATCAGCCATCAGCGGTGCTGGCTCGAAGTGACAAATGGCCTACTCCTGCACCTATTGTCTATTGTCTATTGTCTAACCTCTTTATAAGCTTGACAAAGAACAAGGAAATGTGGAGCCCACAATGGTCCATTGTTGGTTGTGGGATAGGTGATAACGAGTTATACGGACAGTGGAACAGGAGGACAGTAAAACTAGTTTAAAAAATCAATTGTGTAGGAAGGAACTGCAGATGCTGGTTTACACCGAAGATAGACACAAAATGCTGGGGTAACTCAGCGGGACAGGCAGAATCTCTGGATAGAAGGAATGGATGACGTTTCGGGTCGAAGTCACCGGCAGTCAACATCAAGAGCTGTCAAGGGAAGCTACGGTACAAGTATATATAGTCATTTTGCTGCATCCAAAACCAAGGAGGGAGCATTGAGGCTATTTGTTGTGTGTTGGTCCCTCTAGAAATGTACTTACTCCAGTAAACACTTTTGTCTGACTAGTCAGAGTGGAATAATGTATAGTTTGTATGGAAAGAGTTGGGGTAAAGGTCATTCATGAAAAAGGAAGCCCTTTTGATGGTGGTTGAAGTTTGTTCTTAATAAAGGTCTTTAGAGGTGTTTATGATGATTGAGTGGGAGCAGTCTAGTCCAAGAAGATGGTGACACTGGAATAAAAACCCACTTCCAGAAGATGCTTTATAAGCTTTGAAGAAAGAACGATCACTGGAAAACTGCCCCCTTTATCAAACAACAATCGATTTTTTTTTTAGACACAACATGCTGGAGTATCTCAGCGGGACAGGCAGAATCTCTGGAGAGAAGGAATAGGTAACGTTTGGGGTCGAGACCCTTTTTCAGGCCCGACCCGACCTGTAACGTCACCCATTCCTTCTATCCTGAGATGCTGCCTGTCCCGCTGAGTTACTCCAGCATTTTGTATCCATCATCCACTCTCTGTATAACTCATTATCAACTATCCCACAACCAACAATGGACCATTGTGGGCTCCACATTATCTTGATGATCGTTGCTTTCTGCGTATCTTCCATTCATTTGTCCCAAGTACCGTCTATATCTCTCGTTCCCCTGTCCCCTGACCCTCAGACTGAAGAAGGGTCTCGACCCGAAACGTCACCAATACCTTTTCTCCAGAGATGCTGCCTGACCCGCTGAATTACTCCAATATTTTGTGTCTGTAATTGATTTATAATGTTGCTTGTATATTCAAAACTTGTTATGCATTAAGAGCTTACATTAGTAAAAACTTGGCATGTGTACATTTTTTTGTTGAAAAGTAAACGGCTTTCTATTTTAAAGAGATGTGGAAGATTTCATGTTGCTCCCTATGCTGGAATCATTTAGATTTTATCCTGACCATATCTTAAGCCAAGTGCGGAGGAAGAACTGAGAGAAAATAATGCGCCTTTAGCTAAGTGCAGTAACTGATATAACATCCTTGAAGGGGATCCTGTTACCATGGTAATATTGGGTCAGTTGGAGAAAAATGACCATTGCAGAAACCTTATCTTGGAGGAAAACAGGACAAGAGTAATCCCCTTGTTTCAACATCTGTGAATACACCAATAAGATTTGGAATTCTCACTGTGAATTATGGACAATATTGGATATGATAGGGCCTGCTTGGATTTCTGACTTACCTGCATCTCATGATCTGTTATCAAGGAATTTATAACTGCTTATAGGTAGACACAAAATTCTGGAGTAACTCAGCGTGACAGGCAGCATCTCTGGAGAGAAGGAATAGGTAACGTTTCTGGTCAAGACCCTTCTTCAGACCCTTTTTCTCGACCCAGCATCTGCAGTTCCTTCCGACACAATTTACAGCTGCTTCTGGACCTATCTGAACCATGCTGTGGAGGGCTGTGATCAGGCAACTGAACCATCCTACCACAACCAGAGAGAAGTCCTGAACTAATATTTATGTCATTGGTGACCACGGACTATCATTGAGCAGACTTTACTGGCTGTACTTTGCACAAAATGCTCCGCTGGGAATAATCCAGAAGATGCAGGATCATTTCATTCCAAAGAGGAAGAAAGATTCTAAGGGGAGTAAGAGGCGACTGTGGCTGATAAGGGAAATCAAGTACGATAAAAGAGAAGAAGTATAACATAGCAAAGATGAGCGGGATGCCAGAGGATTGGGAAACTTTTAAAGAACAATGGAAGATAACTAAAAAGGCAATACGGGGAGAAAAGATGAGGTACGAAGGTAAGCTAGCCAAGAATATAAAAGAGGATAGTAAAAGCTTCTTTAGGTATGTGAAGAGGAAAAGATTAGTTAAGACAAATGTGAGTCCCTTGAAGACAGACACAGGTGAATTTATTATAGGTAACAAGGAAAGGGCAGACAAGTTGAACAGGTACTTTGGTTCTGTCTTCACTAAGAAGGACACAAACTATCTACCTGATGTACTAGGGGACAGAGGATCTGGGGTGACGTAGGAACTGAAGGAAAGTCACATTAGTCAGGAAATGATGTTGAGTAGACTGATGGGACTGAAGGCTGATAAATCCTCAGGGCCTGGTGGTCTGCATCCCAGGGTACGCAAGGAGATGACTCCAGAAATCGTGGATGCTTATAAAATTCTTAAGGGATTGGGCAGGCTAGGTGCAGGAAACATGTTCCCGATGTTGGGGGAGTCCAGAACCAGGGGCCACAGTTTAAGAATAAGGGGTAGGCCATTTAGAATTAAGATGAGGAAACATTTTTTCACGCAGAGAGTTGTGAATCTGTGGAATTCTCTGCCTCAGAGGGCAGTGGAGGCCGATTCACTGGATGCATCCAAGAGGGAGTTAGATAGAGCTCTTAGGGCTAGCGGAATCAAGGGGTATGGGGAGAAGGCAGGAACGGGGTACTGATTGTGGATGATCAGCCATGATCACATTGAAAGGCGGTGCTGGCTCGAAGGGCCGATTGGCTTACTCCTGCACCTATTGTCTATGTTTTCTACGTTTTCGAAACGTCATTCCCTTATCGTGGATCCGTACACTGTGAATGGCTTGATTGCAATCATGTATTGTCTTTCCGCTGACTGTTTTGCACGTAACAAAACCTTTAAACTGTACCTCGGTACACGTGACAATAAATGGAACTGAACTGAATTATTATCAGATTTACAATGCTATGACCTCTACATTTTACCCCTGACCTCACTCTCTCAAAGATATTCCCTCTGCAACTTAAAGCTAACTTCTTTTCTCTATGCTAGTTCTGATAAACATCGTTTGACCTAGACCAACCCTTGCTTAGATGCTGACTGGCTGACCTGCTGAGTGGCACGGTGGCGCAGCGGTAGAGTTGCTGCCTTACAGCACCAGAGACCCGGGTTCCACCCCAACTATGGGTGCTGTCTGTACTGAGTTTGTACTTTCTCCCTGTGACCTGCGTGGGTTTTCTCCACAATCTCCGGGTTCCTCCCACACTCCAAAGGCGTACAGTTTTGTAGGTTAATTGGCTTGGTAAAACAACAAAATTGTCCTTAGCCTTGGTGTGCGGGGATCGCTGGTCGGCGTGACTCGGTGGGCTGAAGGGCCTGTTTCTGCGTTGTATCTCTAAACTAAACCAAACATGTTCTGTATTTATATTAAAGAAAGCTCTGTGGTTCTAAATACATAAATAATATCTCTGCTTTATCTGGATTCACCAACAAAATACACAGCGCTCTATTAATCAATGAAGGCTTGTCACAATGCACTCAAAATTATATTGGGATAAATTTCCCTCTTCAATAACTGAGCCGGAGAAACCAGTAAATATATCAACTTTTCATCTGAATCCTTTATGGTCTCATCTTTCATACCAAAGTAAGATCAGAACCCTGCATAGATTATTGTCATGGATATCCACCAATGCTAGACACTGGCTATTAGTTTAGAGGTGCAGCGTGCAAACAGGCCCTTCGGCCCACCAAGTCCGCGCCGACCAATAATCACCCATTCACTAGTTCCATCCTGTACACTGGGGGCAATTTACAGAAGCCAATTAACCTCCAATCTTACACGTCTTTGGAATCTGGGAGGAATCTGTGGAATTCTCTGCCTGTCTGTGGAATTCTCTGCCTCAGGGGGCGGTGGAGGCAGGTTCTCTGGATGCTTTCAAGAGAGAGCTAGATAGGGCTCTTAAAAATAGCAGAGTCAGGGAATATGGGGAGAAGGCAGGAACGGGGTACTGATTGGGGATGATCAGCCATGATCACATTGAATGACGGTGCTGGCTCGAAGGGCCGAATGGCCTACTCCTGCACCTATTGGCTATTGTCTATTGAATCCGAAACACCCGGAGAAAATCCACACAGTAACAGGGGGAACATACAAACTCCGTGCAGACAGCACCCGTAGTCAGGATTAAATCCGAGTCTTTGTGGCTGTAAAGCAGCAACTCACCGTTGTGCTGTCCTAAACTGACTATCAGTTCAATCATTCAATACACTAGCAATCCCATAAGACTTACTATGTAGGAATGATTTAGTTTAGTTTAGTTTATTGATACAGCGTGGAAACAGGCCTTTCGGCCCACCGAGTCTGCGTCGCCCAGCGATCCTACGCATATACCAAGCCAATGAACCTAAAAACCTATACGAGTGTGGGCGGAAACCGACGATCTCGGAGAAAACCCACGCGGTCACGGGAGGAACGTACAAGCTCCGTACAGACAGCACCCGTAGTCGGGATCGAACCTGGGTCTCCGGCGCTGAAAGCACTGCAAACGCAGCAACTCTACCGCTGCGCCACCGCGCGGGCCGGGAATGATGTGGAATATTTACAATCCATCCAAAACAGCGAGTGGTGTAGTGTTATTTATACTGTTCATTATGTTTGACCATCATCATTTATTATCTAAAGCAGTGAATTGTCAGTGCTAATGCTCAAATGTGAGATTTGGGCCTGTTGCTATACTTCTGCAGCTTTTTGTTATTTCTCCATAGGGTTCTACAGTGACTATTATCAGCAAGAGCATTGCATTAGCAGAACGTAATGAACGCTATATATTTTTTTTACCCTCCTTACGTTCATGTGATAGGAGCAAAATTAGGCCATTCGGCCCATCAAGTCTACTCCGCCATTCAATCGTGGCACAGGCAGCATCTCGGGAGAGAAGGAATGGGTGACGCTTCGGGCGAGACCCTTCTTCAGAACTATTCCTTCTCTCTAGAGATGCTGCCTGTCCCGCTGAGTTACTCCAGCATTTTGCTTCCGGCATCTGCAGTTCCTTCCTACACAGTACTTTTTGTAACCTTTTCAGGTGCCTTTGTGGTGATGCCTTTGTGTACTTTGTTTGGAAGAACAAAGAACTTCACTCTACCTAGGTGCCCAGTGACATTAAAGTATCATCATCACACACATGAAGACCTCCGTTTGAGAGGGGGGTTCGGCTGTCTGAGGGACTCATTCTCCTCGATAGCAGATGCTATTTCACTGGGATGCTCAATAACGCTCGAAGAGACTGCAGTTTTCTCCAAAGGAATTAACTGAATTGTTTAGTCGCTAATTAGCTCAATCCAAAAGGGAGCGATCTTCGTGACTAATAGCTAAGTTACTGGCAAATGATTCTGCTATCACACTACGCAATGAACAGCAGCACAACACACAGTCTCCTTTTGGCAATCACCAAACTCCTGTGTAAGGAGCAAGATTCCCATGTGTCACTCTTCCGTGCAGTCAATTTCCCATTTATCCCAATTATTTGACAATAGACAATAGACAATAGGTGCAGGAGTAGGCCATTCAGCCCTTCGAATCATCCCCAATCAGTACCCCGTTCCTGCCTTTTCACCATATCCCCTGACTCCGCTATCTTTAAGAGCCCTATCTAGATCTCTCTTGAAAGCATCCAGAGAACCCGCCTCCACCGCCCTCTGAGGCAGAGAATTCCACAGACTCACCACTCTCTGTGAGAAAAAGTGTTTCCTTGTCTCCGTTCTAAATGGCTTACTCCTTATTCTTAAACTGTGCGATCTATTTGGGAATAGATCGGGTAGACGCACAGAGTCTCTTGCCCAGAGTAAGAGAATCGATAACCAGAGGTGAATTGGTGATTCCTTTTAAATCTTTTCCCCTTCACATGGAAACATAGAACTGTTTTTCTATGTTCTATGTTTCTATGTGAAGGGGGAAAGTTTTAATAGGAAACTGAGAGGTTTAATTTTTTCACACAAAGAGTGCTGGGCGTATGGAACGAGCTGCCAGAGGAGCTCGTTGAGGCAGGGACTATTGCAATGTTTAAGAAACAATTAGGCAGGTACTTGGATAGGACTGGTTTAGAGGGATATGGGCCAAACACAGGCAAGTGGGACAAGTGCAGATGGGACATGTTGATTGGTGTGGGCAAGTTGGGCCGAAGAGCCTGCTAATGATCGGTGGTAAGGTCGTTAGCACTCGTGTGCCTTCAACCTGCATTGCTATCAAACTAAAGAAAAAGCTGCACCTTGTACATGTTTCCAATTCTTTCCCTCCAATGTTGCAATACTGCAGTTCTACTGCAGTTGTACAGGGTCTTGGTGAGACCACACCTGGAGTATTGCGTACAGTTTTGGTCTCCAAATCTGAGGAAGGACATTATTGCCATAGAGGGAGTACAGAGAAGGTTCACCAGACTGATTCCTGGGATGTCAGGACTGTCTTATGAAGAAAGACTGGATAGACTCGGCTTGTACTCGCTAGAATTTAGAAGTTTGAGGGGGGATCTTATAGAAACGTACAAAATTCTTAAGGGGTTGGGCAGGCTAGATGCAGGAAGATTGTTCCCGATGTTGTGGAAGTCCAGGACAAGGGGTCACAGTTTAAGGATAAAGGGGAAATCCTTTAGGACCGAGATTTTCGAGGATGTAACTAGTAGCGTGGATAGGGGAGAACCAGTGGATGTGGTGTATCTGGACTTCCAGAAGGCTTTCGACAAGGTCCCACATAAGAGATTAGTTTACAAACTTAAAGCACACGGCATTGGGGGTTCAGTATTGATGTGGATAGAGAACTGGCTGGCAAACAGGAAGCAAAGAGTAGGAGTAAACGGGTCCTTTTCACAATGGCAGGCAGTGACTAGTGGGGTACCGCAAGGCTCAGTGCTGGGACCCCAGCTATTTACAATATATATTAATGATCTGGATGAGGGAATTGAAGGCAATATCTCCAAGTTTGCGGATGACACTAAACTGGGGGGCAGTGTTAGCTGTGAGGAGGATGCTAGGAGACTGCAAGGTGACTTGGATAGGCTAGGTGAGTGGGCAAATGTTTGGCAGATGCAGTATAATGTGGATAAATGTGAGGTTATCCATTTTGGTGGCAAAAACAGGAAAGCAGACTATTATCTAAATGGTGGCCGACTAGGAAAAGGGGAGATGCAGCGAGACCTGGGTGTCATGGTACACCAGTCATTGAAAGTGGGCATGCAGGTGCAGCAGGCAGTGAAGAAAGCGAATGGTATGTTAGCTTTCATAGCAAAAGGATTTGAGTATAGGAGCAGGGAGGTTCTACTGCAGTTGTACAGGGTCTTGGTGAGACCACACCTGGAGTATTGCGTACAGTTTTGGTCTCCAAATCTGAGGAAGGACATTATTGCCATAGAGGGAGTACAGAGAAGGTTCACCAGACTGATTCCTGGGATGTCAGGACTGTCTTATGAAGAAAGACTGGATAGACTCGGCTTGTACTCGCTAGAATTTAGAAGTTTGAGGGGGGATCTTATAGAAACGTACAAAATTCTTAAGGGGTTGGGCAGGCTAGATGCAGGAAGATTGTTCCCGATGTTGTGGAAGTCCAGGACAAGGGGTCACAGTTTAAGGATAAAGGGGAAATCCTTTAGGACCGAGATTTTCGAGGATGTAACTAGTAGCGTGGATAGGGGAGAACCAGTGGATGTGGTGTATCTGGACTTCCAGAAGGCTTTCGACAAGGTCCCACATAAGAGATTAGTTTACAAACTTAAAGCACACGGCATTGGGGGTTCAGTATTGATGTGGATAGAGAACTGGCTGGCAAACAGGAAGCAAAGAGTAGGAGTAAACGGGTCCTTTTCACAATGGCAGGCAGTGACTAGTGGGGTACCGCAAGGCTCAGTGCTGGGACCCCAGCTATTTACAATATATATTAATGATCTGGATGAGGGAATTGAAGGCAATATCTCCAAGTTTGCGGATGACACTAAACTGGGGGGCAGTGTTAGCTGTGAGGAGGATGCTAGGAGACTGCAAGGTGACTTGGATAGGCTAGGTGAGTGGGCAAATGTTTGGCAGATGCAGTATAATGTGGATAAATGTGAGGTTATCCATTTTGGTGGCAAAAACAGGAAAGCAGACTATTATCTAAATGGTGGCCGACTAGGAAAAGGGGAGATGCAGCGAGACCTGGGTGTCATGGTACACCAGTCATTGAAAGTGGGCATGCAGGTGCAGCAGGCAGTGAAGAAAGCGAATGGTATGTTAGCTTTCATAGCAAAAGGATTTGAGTATAGGAGCAGGGAGGTTCTACTGCAGTTGTACAGGGTCTTGGTGAGACCACACCTGGAGTATTGCGTACAGTTTTGGTCTCCAAATCTGAGGAAGGACATTATTGCCATAGAGGGAGTACAGAGAAGGTTCACCAGACTGATTCCTGGGATGTCAGGACTGTCTTATGAAGAAAGACTGGATAGACTTGGTTTATACTCTCTAGAATTTAGGAGATTGAGAGGGTATCTTATAGAAACTTACAAAATTCTTAAGGGGTTGGACAGGCTAGATGCAGGAAGATTGCTCCCGATGTTGGGGAAGTCCAGGACAAGGGGTCACAGCTTAAGGATAAGGGGGAAATCCTTTAAAACCGAGATGAGAAGAACTTTTTTCACACAGAGAGTGGTGAATCTCTGGAACTCCCTGCCACAGAGGGTAGTCGAGGCCAGTTCATTGGCTATATTTAAGAGGGAGTTAGATGTGGCCCTTGTGGCTAAGGGGATCAGAGGGTATGGAGAGAAGGCAGGTACGGGATACTGAGTTGGATGATCAGCCATGATCATATTGAATGGCGGTGCAGGCTCGAAGGGCCGAATGGCCTACTCCTGCACCTAATTTCTATGTTTCTATGTTTCTATGAGAAAAACATTTTTCACACAGAGAGTGGTAAATCTCTGGAACTCTCTGCCACAGAAGGTAGTTGAGGCCAGTTCATTGGCTATATTTAAGAGGGAGTTAGATGTGGCCCTTGTGGCTAAAGGGTATGGAGAGAAGGCAGGTACAGGATACTGAGTTGGATGATTAGCCATGATCATATTGAATGGCAGTGCAGGCTCGAAGGGCCGAATGGCCTACTCCTGCACCTATTTTCTATGTTTCTATGTTTCTAATATAATAGACAATAGGTGCAGGAGTAGGCCATTCGGCCCCTCGAGACAGCACCGCCATTCAATGTGATCATGGCTGATCATCCACAATCAGTACCCGGTTCCTGCCTTCTCCCCATATCCTTTGACTCCGCTATCTTTAAGAGGTCCATCTAACTCTCACTTGAAAGCATACAGATAATTTGCCTCCACTGCCTTCTGAGGCAGGCAATTCCACAGATTCACAACTCTCTGGGTGAAGAAGTCTTTCCTCGTCTCCATTCTAAATGGCCTTCCCCTTATTCTTAAACTGTGGCCCCTGGTTCTGGACTCCCCCAACATCTGGAACCTGTTTCCTGCCTCTAGCATGTCTGGTCACAATTGCCACTGTGAGAAAAACAGCTGAGCACTCTCCAAATTATAAATTATAATTAATGAAGTAACACAAGCAACATAGTATGAACCACTCCACTCTACAACAAAGTGTGATATTCACTATCTCAGCCTAATCAAAACGAAAGAAAGAGAGTCAATGGTAATTATGAACACAAAAAAAGCACTTATGATTGAATTGTCTATACTAGTAATAACTATCTGTTGCTTCTAGACAGTACTGATATGAAATATGATCTTGAGAACAATTAATTGGATTTCATAGTTTTTTTGTAGGAAAGATTTAAAAAAAATTAAACGTAGCTGACACATCTATTCAATGCAATCATCGTTATGAATATCTAGGGATGATGAGTTATATCAAATCATGAGAAGAATAGATCGGGTAGACGCAGAGTCTCTAGCCCAGCACTTTAAAAAAATGTAAACCAGCATCTGCAGTTCCTTGCTGCCTGGTAGACAATAAATGTCATTACATTGCAACGGCATAAAAGTCAAGCTGTATACTGTATATGCTCCTGTCCAGCTCTACCAGTGATGCTGTCCCTGAGTCGTAGTCATTCAGCATGGAAACAGGCCCTTTGGCCCAACTTGCCCACACTGATCAATGATTTGGATGAGAACATACAGGGCACGATTACCAAGTTTGCTGATGACACAGTTTGCTGATTAGTGGTTTTGCAGATAGTGAAGATGGTTGTGAAAGGTTGCAGTAGGATCTGGATCGATTGGCCAGGTGGGCGGAGGAATGGTTGATGGAATTTAATACAGAGAAGTGTGAGGTGTTGCATTTTGGGACGCCAAACAAAGGCAGGACCCACACGATAAATGGTTGGCCTCTGGGTAGTGTTGTAGAGCAGAGGGATCTAGGAGTACAGGTGCATGGTTCCTTGGAGGTCGAGTCGCAGGTAGATAAGGTGGTCAAAAAGGCTTTTGGCACTTTGGCCTTCATTAGTCAGACTATTGAATACAGAAGTTGGGAGATCATGTTGCAGTTGTATAAGACGTTGGTGAGACCGCATTTAGAATATTGTGTTCAGTTCAGGGCACCATGTTATAGGAAAGATATTGTCAAGCTTGAAAGGGTTCAGAAAAGATTTACGAGGATGTTGCCAGGACTAGAGGGTGTGAGCTATATTATTCTTAAACCGTGACCCCTGGTTTTGGACTCCCCCAACATTGGAGAACATTTTTCCTGCATCTAGCCTGTACAGTCCCTTAAGAATTTTATGTTTCTATAAGATACCTTCTCATCCTTCTAAATTCCAGTGAATATAAGCCCAGACAAATGGACAGACAACATTTCGGGTCAGGACTGAAGAAGGGTCCCAACCCAAAATATTTCCTTTCACAGAGGACTGCCTTGCCTGTGGAGGTCCTCCAGCACTTTGTTTTAAGAAGTAAAAGGAGGAAGCTGTGTGGGCTGGCATTGCAACCTGGATAGAGTGGATGTGGAGAGGATGTTTCCACTAGTGGGAGAGTCTAGGACCAGAGGACACAGCCTCAGAATAAAAGAACGTTCCTTTAGGAAGGAGATGAGGAGGAGTTTCATTGCCACAAAAGGCTGTGGAGGCCAAGTCAATGGATATTTTTGTAAGGCCGAGATAGACAGATTAGTGTGGGTGTCAGGGGTTACGGGGAGAAGGCGGGAGAATGGGGTTAGTAGGGAGATAGATCAGCCATGATTGAATGATGGAGTAAACTTGATGGGCTGAATGGCCTAATTCTGCTCCTATCACTTATGAACTTATGCAGGTCCGGCTTGGAGCAGCATTGGGGGTTTCCAGTGCCCCGAGGAGTGGAGACGGCATGGGCTGGGGGCGGCGCGGCAGACGGGAGTGGCTCGGGCTGCTGTCGGTAGATGTCCGCTATAAACAAAGAGGTCAGCTGCATTTCCAGTACTTCCCACTCTATTTCAGATGTCCACTATCACATGACCTTATGACCTCATTGAAACTTACAGAATAATGAAAGGCAAAGATAGAGTTGAGGTGGAAAGGATGTTTCCCCTGGTGGGAGAGTCAAGGACCAGAGCTCATAATCTCAGGATTAAAGCTCTTTTAGAAAGTAGGTGAGGGGGAAAGAGAGATAGACAAATTCTTGATTAGAACGGGTGTCAAGGGCTACGGGGAGAAGGCAGGAAAATTGGTTTAGGAGGCAGAGATCAGCCATGATTGAATGGCAGAGTAGACTCGATGGGCCGGATGGACTAATTCTACTCCAATAACTTGTGAACATTTCCTGTATTTCAGTTTAGATGATCTAACTCTATTATGCTGTGTTGAAAAGTACCCACAAATTGGCATGATTGTTGGATGGTAGTTTTGCAGTTCCTTGTGGCTTATTATTGATACATTGATATTGCTTATCAAATTGGTGTTGTGGTTATCATCTGAGAATACAAGCTTATTAGCAATAATTCTGGAAACCTAACCTTTCGTTCTTCTTGCACTCAGACAGATTATATTTCATGTCCCCACTCCAAGGCGGGTAACTATATTGCAAAACCGAAATCTGCCAATGGTGTTCTAACTTGATACCTTTCGGTGGCGCAGCAGTAGAGTTGCTGTCTTACAGCGCCAGAGACCAGGGTTCGATCCTGGTCAGGGGTGCTTGTCCGTCTGGAGTTTGTACATTCTCCCCGTGACCTGCATGGGTTTTCTCCAAGATCTTCAGTTTCTTCCCACACTCCAAAGACGTACAGGTTTGTAGGTTAATTGGCTTGGTGTAAATGTAAAATTGTCCCTAATGTGTGTAGGGTGGTGTTAATGTCCGGGGATCACTGGTCGGTGTGGACTCGGTGGGCTGAAGGACCTGTTTCCATGACAAATCTTTAAACTAAGGTAAACTAACTCTCTCAGAAATGTGGATTCCAGAACAGCACCAAATTTTGTGCTCACTTCATTCTTCATTGCATTACTTCACATTCATGAGAATGATATTGAAGGCTTTGTGGCCAAGTTTGCGGATGATACGGAAATAGGTAGAAGGGAAGGAAGTGTAGAGAAAGCAGGGACTCTACAGAAAGACTTGGACAGCTTGGGAGAGTGGGCGGAGAAGTGGCAGATGGAATATAGTGTAGCAAAGTGTGGAGTCATGCATTTTGGTAGGAGGAATAACGGCCTGGACTATTTTCTAAATGGGGGGAGAATGCAGAAATCGGAGGTGCAAAGGGACTTGGGAGTACCATCTGATAAAGTACCATATCTGATAAAGTACCATATCTGAGGAAGGATGTGCTGGCTCTGGAGAGGGTCCAGAGGAGGTTTACAAGAATGATCCCAGGAATGAGTAGGTTGACCTATAATGAGTGTTTGTTGGCAATAGGCCTGTACTTGCTGGAGTTTAGAAAAAATAGGGGGGGACCTCATTGAAACTTACAGAATAGTGATAGGCTTGGATAGAGTGGATGTGGAGAGGATGATTCCACTAGTGGAAGAGTCCAGGACTAGAGGTCATAGCTTCAGAATTAAAGGATGTTCTTTTAGGAAGGAGATGATGAGAGGGTGGTGAATCTGTGGAATTCTTTGCCACAGAAGGCTGTGCAGGCATCAGTGGATATTTTTAAGGCTGAGATAGATAGATTCTTGATTAGTACAGGTGTCAGATTATGGGGAAAAGACAGGAGAATGGGGTTAGGAGGGAGAGATAGATCAGCCATGATTGAATGGCGGAGTAGACTTGATGGGCTGAATGGCCTAATTCTACTCCTATCACTTATGACTTTATGATCTTATGATATAGCCCGTATTTGAAGGAAAGAGTATTGTTCACTCTTGGCAATAATGTAATGATACTGATCCGTGAAAGGACTACAAGAACAACTTAATATATACGGTAAATGCCAACAAAATGTAATGATCAGTAGTTTCTTTGACACAGCTCATCCCTGACTTTCACACAAGTGCAACTTGAGTTTACAAGCTGGGTTTAATTCCCACATTAGACAGGCACAAAATGCTGCAGTAAAAGGCCTGTCCCACTTAGGAGACCTAAACAGCAACCTCTGGTGACCTTGCCCGCAACCCAAAAAAAAAATCAAGGTCGAGGTGACCTGCAACCTCCCACCACCTCCCACGCATATGTTGAAAACCTTCCTCGACTATGAAGAAAACCGGCTTCAACTAGACCTGCGACTAAAAAATTATCGATTTTTAAAACGTCAAGCTATTTTTAGTCGAGGCTGGTTTGAATCATGATGAAAAAATAGCAACAACCTAGATGAAGCCTCGACCACGCGGAAACCACTTTCGACCATTAGGGAGAGTGACCAAAACCTCCTGTGACCTCATGGAGACCTTGTGTGGCGGGCAAGGTCACCAGAGGTTGTTGTTTAGGTCTCCGAAGTGGGACAGGCCCTTAACTCAGCTGGTCAGGCAGACGGGAGGAAACCGGAGCACCCGGAGAAAACCTGCGTGGTCACAGGGAGAAAGTCAAACTCCATATACGGAGAGCACCCGTAGTCAGGATCGTCTCTGACGCTGTAAGGCAGCACCTCCACTATTGTGCCACCGTGACGCCCCTTTCAAGGAACTATTGAGTGACAATGGCCTGAAATAGTTTTCTCCATTTCAGTGCATTAAAAAAAAAAATCGTGTTCAAATGACATTTTCTGCTTTCATTCCCATTGCATATCTCAAAATCACAATCTGCTTTGTAACTCAGCATCCACCAAGATTGAGTAATTGGCCTTGAAATGAGACAACAATGGAGCTGATAGCTCAACAAAAAGCCGAGTGCTCTAGCTAGCAATCAGTCTAGTTAATAACAGGGAGCATGGGATTACTTTCCTCAGACTGAGGGAATTAATATATCTCCTGCGTACATTAAGTTTGGTGCTTATTTATCCAAGGCAGACAGAAAACAGAAAAAGAGCAAACAGCGCGAAGACTGCAGCGGCATTAGTATAGTTCTAGCCACTTAATGTCACAAATTGCCCAGGTCTGTAGAGATACTGCTAGAGATACAATAGAAATGGTTTCACTAGGAACTAGCATGAGTACACTTACTGATGTTGTATGATTTTGGACACACTAGTCAACCTGAGGAGCACCTTCAGCAACAGGCTGGTTCCAGCAAGATGCAGGACAGGATGCCATAGGAGATCCTAGTTCCATGTGGTTATCCAACGCCTCCCCCTTCTGTCATGGGGTAGACTGAGACTGACTCCCACCCCCTCCCCCCCCCCCCCCCCCCCCCCTTTGCACATCCCCAATCTGTTCCGCTCGTCACTTTAATTTCATGTTTCACATATTTTGTGTTTTTATGATGATTAGCATAATCTTGGGATAAATAATGTTCTATCGAATCGTATTGTATCGTGTGATCATATTGAATGGCGGTGCTGGCTCAAAGGGCCGAATGGCCTACTCCTGCACCTATTTTCTATGTTTCTATGAACTGCAGATGCTGGTTAACAACAATAGATACAAAGTGCTGGAGTAACTCAGCGGATCAGGCAGCATCTCTGGAGAACATGGATAGATGACGTTTCGGTTCGTGGTCCTTCTTCAGACTGATGTGGTCAGGAAGGGGCGGGGGGGGGGGGGGGAAGAGGTGGGGAAAGCTAGTAAAAGAGGTGGAGGCACGACATGGCCCGGGTGGGGAGTGTTAGGTGGATACAGGTGATGAGGGTTTGGTTTGGCAAAAGGTAAGACAAAGGCCAGAAATCAAAAGACAAAGAAGGTGAGCTAAGGAGGTGAGGATAGAACAGGTGCAAATTGTGAAGGCAGAAGTAGATGGTGGGACAGTGGAGTTGTTGCCTTACAACGACCGAGACCAGATTTCAATCCTGACTTGTCTGGAGGGAGTTTGTATTTTCTCCCCGTGACCTGTGTGTGTTTTCGCCGGGACCTCCGGTTTCTTCCCACACTCCAAAGACATACAGGTTTGCAGGTTAATTGGCTTGGTGTAAATGTACAATTGTCCCTAGTGTGTGTCGGGTAATATTAATGTCCGGTGCGGACTCGGTGGGCTGAAGGGCCTGTTTCCCACGCTATATATCTCTAAACTGAGCTAAACTAACTCTCTCAGAAATGTGGCCTCCAGAATGACCACATTTTTCTGCTCAATTCATTCTTCTTTGCATTACTTGACATCAATGAGAACGATATTGAAAGGCTTTGTGGCCAAGTTTGCGGATGATACGAAACTAGGTGGAGGGGAAGGTAGCGTAGAGAAAGCAGGGACTCTGCAGAAGGACTTGGACAGTTTGGGAGAGTGGGCAGAGAAGTGGCAGATGGAAAAGTGAAACAAAACTAAACAGGAAGAGAGGTGGAAGGGGCAGGGGGAGGAGGACGGAGAGAAATGGGTGTGGATCTAGAATGGGAGAAAACTGGGGAGGAGAAAGCGGGGAGCGGGGGGGGGGGGGGATGTTATTTGTAGATTCCTACCTAAAATTGGACAATTCAACGTTCATGCCATTTGGTTATAAGCTAATCCGAGGAGAATACGAGGTGCTGTTCCTCCAATTTCTGCTGGGCCTCACTCTGGCAATGGAGGGGGCCCAGGACAGAAGGGACAGTGTGGGAATGGGAAGCGGAGTTAAAATGGTTTGCAACCCGGATAACCAGCAGGCCTTGGCGGACCGCGCTCGACGTAAAAGTTTGTCATGACCACAATGAATGGCGGTGCTGGCTCGAAGGGCCGAATGGCCTCCTCCTGCACCTATTCTCTGTGTTTCTATCCACAATTGGTCTCCCTGGTGCAAAGAGGTATTCCCTGCACCTGTGTCCACCTATCACTTGCCAGACTTTGTGCTGCCACCACCTCCCTCCAGCTTTCTCCCCGCACCTCATCCATCTGAAGAAGGGGACCTGACCCGAAACCTCTTCTACCCATGTTCTCCAGAGATGCTGCCTGACCTGCTGAGTTACTCCAGCACACAGGCACAACAACGGCTGAAGGGCCTGTTTCCATACTATCTCTAAAGTCTAATGTCTAACGTCATCTAGTCAGGTTCTCCAGTGATGCTGCCGGATCCACTGAGTTACTCCAACACTTTGTGTCCTAAACCAGCATCTGTACTGTGTAGGGAGGAACCATAAATGTTGGATAACACCGAAGGTGGACACAAATTGCTGGAGTAACTCAGCGGGCCAGGCAGCATCTCCTGGGGAAAAAGGGTAGGTGACGTTTTGGGTCAGAACCCTTCTTTAGACTGGTTTCTACATAATACCTTTGAACATTCTTACCTGATGAAGCGTGGGAACAGGCCCTTCGGCCCACCAGGTCCGAACCGACCAACGATCAACCATACACTAGTTCTATCCGAAGATAGACATAAAATGCTGGAGGAACAGGCAGCAGAACCAGTTGCTAATCACCTTAATTCCACCTCCCATTCCCACACTGACCTTTCTGTCCTGGGCCTCCTCCATTGTCAGAGTGAGGCCCAGCGAAAATTGGAGGAACAGCACCTCATATTTCGCTTGGGCAGCTTACACCCCAGCGGTATGAATATTGACTTCTCTAACTTCAAGTAACCCTTGCTCTGGAATTCTCTGCCACAGAAGGTAGTTGAGGCCAGTTCATTGGCTATATTTAAGAGGGAGTTAGATGTGGCCCTTGTGGCTAAAGGGGTCAGGGGGTATGGAGAGAAGACAGGTACAGGATACTGAGTTGGATGATCAGCCATGATCATATTGAATGGCTCGAAGGGCCGAATGGCCTACTCCTGCACCTATTTTCTATGTTTCTATGCCTTCCCTCTCTCTCCATCGCTCCCCCCTTACCATTTCTTCGACTAGTCTGACTGTCCTTGTTTACATTTTTTTTAATCTCTTTGCTTTGTTGTTAACTTCTCCTAGCTAACAATGATCTATTCTACATTTTCCTTTAACTCGTTTTCACACCTTACTTTTCCTTATCTCTGTATCTCCCTCCCCCCTGATTCAGTCCGAAGAAAGGTCTCGACCCGAAAAGTCACCCATTCCTTCTATCCAGAGACGCCACATGCCCCGCTGAGTTACTCCAGCATTTCGTGTCTACCTTCGGTTTAAACGTGCATCTGCAGTTCCTTCCTACAACACTAGTTCTGTCCTACGCACTAGGGACAATTTACAGAGTCGAATTCACCTACAAAACCCGCACGTCTTTCGAGTGTGGGAGGAAACCGGATCACCCGGAGAAAACCGATGCGGTCACAGGGAGAACGTACAAACTCCGTACAGACAAGCACCCGAGGTCGAACCTGGTTCTCTGGCGCTGTAAGGCAGCAGCTCTACCGCTGCGCCACTGTGCAACAGAGATTCCCTTTTGCACAGTAGAGATGATCATATCATTGTCACTTGCTTTCCTCAAGGTCATCAGTTTGCACTGTTTCTCACTGCTATTAGTTGAACGTAGTTGTTCGGTGTGTGTCGAGCTCGCTTCACTTCATTTTATTACGTGGATAGATAATGACACCTTAATGGCTTCACATTTTTTATTTTAATGTTTGTTTGACTGGATCCTGGCACGGATCCTGGCACGAGGCCAAGTCAATGGATATTTTTAAGGCAGAGATTGATAGGTTCTTGATTAGTTCAGGTATCAGGGGTTATAGGAAGAAGGCAGGAGAATGGGATTAGGAGGGAGAGATAGATCAGCCATGACTGAATGGAGGAGGAGACTTGATGGGGCGAACGGCCTAATTCTGCTACTAGCACTTACGAATTTCTGAACATGACTTCCTGCAGGTGGTCCCAATCGCATGCAGAATAACAGGTAGGAAGGAACGACAGATACACCGAAGACAGACGCAAAATGCCCGAGTAACTCAGCAGGATAGGCAGCATCTCTGGATAGAAGGAATGGGTGACGTTCCAAGTCGAGACCCTTCTTCTGACTGAGAGTCAGACGAGAGGGAGACACAGAGAAAAGGAAGTGTATGGCATGAGGTGTAAAATAAATGTATAAAATTATACTTACTCGCTTGTTTATGTGTACATCAACATGCGCAATCATTTGTAAAAAGTCTTTGATCACGTAAACTGCTAGCATTTATTTCAAGAGGGCTGGAGTACAAAAACAGTGATGTAATGCTGAGGCTCTATATGTCTTTGGTCAGGCCGCATTTGGAGTATTGTGAGCAATTCTGAGCACCATATCTGAGGAAGGAGGGATGTGCTGGCACTGGAGAGAGTCCAGGCGAGGTTTACAAGAATGATCCCAGGAATGAGTGGGATAATAATAATAATAATAATAATAATACATTTTATTTTTGGGCGCCTTTCAGAAATCTCGAGGACACCTTACAGAGATTAACAAGAATAATAAAACATATAATCGGAATAAAATAAATAATAAAGACATCACAGAAACACAAATTAAAAACAGAATTCAATCCAAAGACAAAAAAAAAAAATCAAAACACAATGTGAAGAGAGAGCAGCGGCAGCTAAAGCGCGCCAGCGTACACTCTCCCTTCCGACAGCCATCTTGGACACAGACTAACATGTTTACTTACAGACAAAAAAAATCATCCCCCCACAATGGTTACCACTGTGGGGGAAGGCACAATGTCCAGTCCCCAGCCCCAGTTCACCCAAAGTCAGGCCTATTGAGGCCACCGCAATTGCCTCTACGGAGGCCCGATGACTTGTGATGAGTGTTTGACGGCACTGGGCCTGTACTGGGCCTGTACCCGCTGGAGTTTAGAAGAATGACGGGGGACCTCATTGAAACTTACCGAATAGTGAAAGGCTTGGCTAGAGTGGATGTGGAGAGGATGTTTCCACTAGTGGGAGAGTCTTGGACTAGACGTCACAGCCTCAGAATTAAAGGACATTCCTTTGGGAAGGAGATGAGAAGGAATTTCTTTAGTCCAAGGATGGTGAATCTGTGGAATTCTTTGCCACAGACGGCTGTGGAGGACAAGCCAATGGATATTTTTAAGACAGAGATGGATAGATTCTTGATTAGTACAGGTGTCAGGGATAATGGGGAGAAGGTAGGAGAATGGGGTTAGGAGGGGGCGATAGATCAGCCATGATTGAATGGCAGAGTAGATGGGCTGAATGGCCCAATTCTGCTCCTATTACTCATGACCTTATGAACTTTCTTATTCTGATATATCAATTAAACTGGTCAGGCTATGCAGCAATGCCTCACAGCTAAGTGAATTGTGGAAGAGACTATATATGGATAATGTAGGCATCAAAGAGATGTCAGGGTAATGCATCTTAATGAACAGCATCCTTTGAAATGAAGCAGCTGTGGCCTGGGTTTTCTCTTTATTTTAGTGTGGTCCCTCAAGATTAAAAAGTAACCCTGTCAGTGTCTGATGTATTTATAGGATCAATTCCTAATATCGTTTATCAGCTACCTGCAAGGTCAAGCCACCTTTTACAGTATGTGGAAATAAAGAACTGCAGATCCTGGTTTTGACAAAAGGACACAAAGTGCCAGAGTAACAAAGTGCTGGGGTGTCAGGAGGTCCGAACTTCATAAGTTCCAGGAGCAGAATTAGGCCATTCGGCCCATCAAGTCTCCTCCGTCATTCAATCATCTTTCCCTCTCAACCCCATTCTCCTGCCTTCGCCCCACAACCTTTGACATCCTTACTGGTCAATCTCCACCTTAAAAATATCCGTTGACTTGGCCTCCACAGCCGCTTGTGGCAATGAATTCCACAGAATCACCACCCTCTGACTAAAGAGGGTTATGGGGAGAAGGCAGGGGGAATGGGGTTGAGAGGGAAAGATAGATCAGCCATGAATGAATGGCAGAATGGTCCAATTCGGCTCCTATGTCATATGAACCCATGGACTCTGGAGGTCAGGCAGCATCTCTGGATAACATGGATAGGTGATGTCACTGATGTGTGTAAGAAAGAACTGCACATGCTGGTTTAAATCGAAGGTAGGCACAAAATGCTGGAGTAACTCAGCGGGACAGGCAGCATCTCTGGAGAGAAGGAAGGGGTGACGTTTCAGGTCGAGACCCTGAAGAAGGGTCTCGATCCATGAAACGTCACCCATGGATGTTTGGTTAAAGTAAGATGGTTAGACTAGTTAAGGGAAAATGGTGGAGAGGGGAGAAGGGGTCGTCAATGGGAGGCACCTCATTTTTACAAAAAAGTCTGATTGTGTTTTAAATGTCCGGAGCTGCATTTTAATAAATAAAATGCTGGAAACACACAACAGGTCAGGCAGCATCCGTGGAGAGAGAGTCGAAAAAGCCTGGAGTCCAAAGAAGGGCCCCCACCTGAAACGCCACCTATGCATGATCTCCAGAGGTGCTGCCTAACCCGCTGAGTTACTACATCACTTCGACACCTCACACGCTCTTTGTCGACTCCAGGACTTCCATTTTCTAGGCCCCCATTCCCTCATCTTCACCATGGATGTCCAGTCACTCTACACCTCCATCCCCCACCAGGAGGGTCTTAAAGCCCTCCGTTTCTTCCTCGACCGCAGAACCAACCAATCCCCGTTTACCGATACTCTCCTCCGCCTAGCGGAGCTGGTCCTTACCCGCAACAACTTTTCGTTTGACTCCTCCCATCTCCTCCAAATCCAAGGCGTAGCTATGGGCACGCGCATGGGCCCCAGCTATGCCTGCCTCTTTGTAGGGTATGTCGAACAATCCTTGTTCGAGGCATACCGTGGCCCTATCCCCGAACTCTACCTCCACTACATTGACGACTGCATTGGTGCCACCTCCTGCATCCATGCAGAACTCACTGACTTCATCCATTTCACCACTAACTTCCATCCGGCACTCAAATTCACCTGGACCATTTCCGACATCTTCCTACCGTTTCTAGACCTCACTATCTCCATCGCAGGTAACAGACTACTGACCGACATCCACTATAAACCCACTGACTCCCATGGCTATCTGGACTACACTTCCTCCCACCCTGCTTCCTGTAAGGACTCCATCCCCTACTCCCAATTCCTCCGTCTACGCTGCATCTGCTCCCAAGATGAGGTGTTCCACACCTGGGCATCAGAGATGTCCTGATTCTTTAGTGAATGGGGGTTCCCCTCTTCGACTATAGATGAGGCTCTCACCAGGGTCTCTTCTATACCCCACAACTCTGCTCTCACTCCCCATCCCCTACTCCTAACAAGGGCAGAGTCCCTCTTGTTTTCACCTTCCACCCTACCAGCTGTCACATACAACAAATAATCCTCCGACACTTTCGCCACCTCCAACATGATCTCACCACTGGCCACATCTTCCCATCTCCTCCCCTTTCGGCTTTCCGCAGAGACCGCTCCCTCCGTAACTCCCCGGTCAATTCGGCCCTTCCCCCCCAAACCACCCCCTCCCCTGGTACTTTCCCTTGCAACCGCAGGAAATGCTACACTTGTCGCTTTACCTCCCCCCTTGACTCCATCCAAGGACCCAAGGAGTCTTTCCAGGTGCAGCAGAGGTTCACCTGCACCTCCTCCAACCTCATCTATTGCATCCGCTGCTCTAGGTGTCAGTTGCTCTACATCGGTGAGACCAAGCGTAGGCTTGGTGATCGCTTTGCCCAACACCTTCGCTCAGTTTGCAATAACCAACCTGATCTCCCGGTGGCTCAGCACTTCAACTCCCCCTCCCATTTACCAATCCGACCTTTCTGGCGTGGGCCTCCTCCATGGACAGAGTGAGTCCCACCGTAATTATTTTTATCTACCTTAGATTTTTCCAGCATCTGCAGTTCCTTCTTAAACACTTCACTTTGTGTCCTCCTTTTACATCCGTTTCATCGCAGTTTGCAAGGCATGGCATAAACATCAAGTGTGATTCAAACCATGGAACGTTTTTTAGTTTAGTTTAGAGATACAGCACGAAAACAGGCCCTTCGGTCCACCGAGTCTGCGCCAACCAGTGATCCCCGCACATTAACACTGTCCTACACACACTAGGGGCAATTTGTTTTACAATTACACCAAGCCAATTAACCTACAAACCTGTACATCTTTGGAGCACGTTAGGAAACCAAAGATCTCGGAGAAAACACATGCAGGTCACAGGGAGAACGTACAAACTCCGTACAGACAAGTACCCATAGTCGGGATCGAACCCGGGTCTCCGGCGCTGTAAGGCAGCAACTCTACCCGCTACGCCAGCGTGCCGCCCTGGTCATGGCTGTTTCAATACTGGGTATAATAAGCCTGTGCATGCATGTGGAAACTCAACAAATTCTGCAGATTAAATATGAGAAACAGATTCTTACCGTCGTGATTCGGGTTTCCTAGCGTCCAAGGCTCGTCGGAGTCGAAGTGAGTGTCCCCGCCAATGCCAGGCCCCGGGAAATAAGCATGTGCAAGGAAGCCACCTTCTCCATCAAAGGGCGAGCTATCGCCATGGAAGCCAGACGCAAAAATAATTGTAATGTCCACGTCCCTTTTCTTGTTCCCCAGCTCGTCGTAGGCGATTTCTTCAAAGGTCAGCGGAGTTACGTTCTGCCACACGTCAAAGGCTCGCCGAATCGCTCTGTGTGTTTCCATCTTCCCTACTTTAGGGGTGAAGTTCTTGATGCTGACGGCAAAATTAAAAAAAAGAAGGCGACTGTTTTAGATGAGTTTAGGGATACAGTTACGGAAACGGGCCCTTCGGCCTACCGAGTCCGCACCGACCAGCAATCCTGACACTATCCTACACACGCCCAGGACAATTGTACACTTATACTGAGCCAATTAACCTCCAAACCAGTGAACCCCACACACTAGCACTATCCTACACACACTCGGGACAATTTACAATGACACCAAGCCGATTAACCTACAAACATCTACGTCTTTGGAGTGCGGGAGGAAACGGAAGATCCTGGAGAACGTAAAAACTCAGGGGGAGAACGTGAAAACTCCGTATAGACAGCACCTGTCGGTTCGACAGGATCGAACCTGGGATCGCTGGCGCTGTAAGGCAGTAGCTCTACCACATAGTGCCGCCCATGCTATGGTAAAATGTTCACGACCCTGGCACTGTTTAAAATCATTTCTTTTGGATTTTGAGTTGAGCTCAGTTTATTGTCACGTGTACCAAGGTACAGTGAAAAACCTATGTTGCTTGCCAACCAGTCAGCGGAAGGACAACACAGATTGCAATTGAGCCATCCACAGTTTACAGAAACATGATCAAGGGAACAATGTGAATTACTGCAAGAAAAAGGCCTGTAAAGTCCAATTAAAGATAGTCAGATGGTCTCCAATGAGGTAGATGGCAGCTCGGGACTGCTTTCTAGTTGTTGGTAGGATGGTTCAGTTGCCTGATAACAGCTGGGAAGAAACTGACCCTGAATCTAGAGGTGTGCGCTTTACATTTCTGCATTTTGACCCTGATGGGAGAGCGGAGAAGAGGGAGTGGCCGGGGTAAGACTGGTCCTTGTTTATGATGGTGGCCTTGCCGAGGAAGCGTGAGGTGCAGATGGAGTCAATGGAAGAGAGGTTGGTTTGTGGTTTGTGTGATGGTCTGGGCTGCGTCCACAATTCCCTACAATTTTGTGTGGTCTTGGGTGGACCTGTTCTGAACTAATTGGCTGCTTCTTCTTCTTCTTATCGAGTCCACATCACAAGATTAGAAATTGTTCAGCCAGAGCTGAACACACTTCTCGGCATCTGCATACAATGGTGTCTGTCATGCCTGTCTTCAGGACGGCTTCTGCGGGGAGGAGACGGTTGTCCAAGCTAACCAAAAAGAGAGAGCTACTGAGGCTGATGACTATTACTTAAGCACCCTTACATAAGGAAAAGAAGTAGCATTAGGCCATTCAACCCATTAAGTGTACTCCGCCATTCAATCATGGCTGATCTATCTCTCCCTCCAAACCCCATTCTCCTGCCTTCTCCCCATAACCTCTGATTCCTGCACTAATCAAAAATCGATCCAGCTCTGCCTTAAAAATATCCACTGACTTGGCCTCTACAGCCTTCTGTGGCAAAGAATTCCACGCATTTACCTCCCTCTGACTAAAGAAATGTTCTCCTTCCTAAAAGAACGTCCTTTAATTCTGAGGCTATGACCTCCAGTCCTAGACTCTCCCACTAGAGGAAACATCCTTTCCATATCCACTCCATCCAAGCCTTTCACTAGTCTACGTTTCAATGAGGTCCCCACCCCACATTCTTCTAAACTCCTGCGAGTACAGGCCCAGTGCCGACAAATGCTCATCTTAGGTTAACCCACTCATTCCTGGGATCATTCTTGTAAACCTCCTCTGGACCCTCTCCAGAGCCAGCACATCCTTTCTCAGATATGGTACTTTATCAGATGGTGCTTTCTGGTGATACACCATGCAAACAGCGTCCTGACATCATGGTTTATAATCCTAATCGCCTCGTGTTTTATGCATTTATAAGATACCGCACTTTGTTCCTTTAATACAAAAGCTTGATTTACATGCTGTTATTTTTGGAATAACACGCTCAAATTTACTACCGACAGCGTATACGTTTAATTTACACGTTTTTGAATTATGCGCTACATTTCAAGCACGTGACCCGTACGATAAATGCAAGCTGTCTGCACATGATATTTAATAATACATGTGTAAATAAATATTAATATGTGTAAGAAGGAACTGCAGGTGCTGGTTTACACTGGAGATAGACATAAAACACTGGAGTAACTCGGAGGATCAGGCAGCACCTCTGGAGAAAAAGAGTAGGTGATGTTTCAAGTTGGACGTCGGAAGAAGGGACCTATCAACCGCTCCTTTTCTCCAGCGATGCGGCCTGATCCTCTGAGTTTCGACAGCGTTTTGTGTCTATCGTCGGTTTAAACCAGCATCTGCAGGATCTAAAGAACGGTTCCTACCCGAAACTCAGTGAGGCTCAAACGAAATTCCGTTTCCACAGCCATACAAACAAAGACAATTTCTACAGATATACACACAATTTAATTCACACAAACATCCATCACAGTGGACCCACTGTGATGGAAGGCAAAGTCTTTTCTCTCCCCTGTTCTCCATGTCTCTCCCGATGTCCAAGCCCCAGGCGGGCGATTTACGGCCCCGCTCCCGGTCTAAAAGTCACAATGTTGGAGCCCCCGGCGGGCGCTGGAATGTCCCACGGCCATGAAGCCGTGCCGGGAGATGTACGGCCCCGCTCTGGGTCGTTCCAACCCCGCGACACGGGCTGGAGAAGTCGCGTTGCAGGAGCTCCGGGATGCGGTCTCTCCCCCTGGACCCGCGAGCTCCCGATGTCCCAGTCCACCGGACCTGTGGCTGCATTGCTGGAGCCTCCGAGCCCCAGGAGTCGAGTCGCAGCAGCGAGTCACCACCGCTCCCCACGCTCCGAGGCCGGCCAGCCCCACGATGGTGAGTAGTCCGCAGCTCCGCAGTCTCCCGAGCCCCCGGGTCGTTCAGGTTGGAGGCCGCTCCACGGTGCTAGGCCCCAACGACAACGGAGACCCGACAGGGAAAAAGTTGGGTCTCCCGGACAGGGAAGAGATTTTAAACGGTTTCCCCCTTTCCCCCCCCCCCACCCCCCACATATACACATTTAAAACCAGTATTAAAAAACACCAACACTACATTTAACTAGACAAAAAATTTAAAAAAAGACAGACAGGCTGTAGGGGCCGCTGCAACGGGTGAGTCGCGCCACCAATTGCTGCCTGACCCGCTGAGTTAATCCAGCATTTGTGTTTACCTATGGTTAACGATTAATTTCTCTCCTGCAGTGTAAGATTCATTTCTCCCACTGCATATCGATATGCAAAAAATCCAAAGGGTATAGCAGGGAATCACTTGGATGTGGAGGGAATGGAGAAAAATGGATTAGGTGTAAGCAGATAAAGTTGGTCGGCATCATGTCTTGGAATAGTCTTGACATTGTGTGGGTTGAATGGCCTGATCCTGTGCTGTATTGTTCATTTACATAAACTGCCCATCAACAGTGTTCGACCCAGTGCAATGAGGGATTTGTACGTTGTTGTAAGGAGAGGGAGGGAGTGGGGGAGGGGAGGAGGAGAAATTTTATTTAAACATTGTGTTTAGAGGGGGGGGAAGTGTGATAAGGGAGAGGTGAGGAGTGGGGGAGCAGGGAGAGGGGAGAGAAGAGGGAGGGTGAAGAGGAGGGGGAGGGAGTGTTGGGGGATGAGGGCAAATGAGCCGCGCCTGTGCAGTTGGGGGCTATGGGTGAGGGGTGGAATATGGCGTTGGGGGAACGGGTTGCGTTGGGGGAATGGGTGAGTGGTGACAACGGGGTTGTGTTGGGGGAATGTGTGAGTGGTGGAATATTGCATTGGGGGAACGGGGCCCAACTCGTCCCACTTGGTCTAGTATTCTATAAAATCTGAAAGTTTTTTTTTTATTGATTTGTACTTTTAATATTCAATTTAGAGATACAGCATGGAAACAGGCACTTCGGCCCACCGAGTCCGTGCTGACCAGCAATCCCGGCACACGAACACTATTAGAAACATAGAAACATAGCAACATAGAAATTAGGTGCAGGAGTAGGCCATTCGGCCCTTCGAGCCTGCACCGCCATTCAATATGATCATGGCTGATCATCCAACTCAGTATCCTGTACCTGCCTTCTCTCCATACCCTTCTCTCTGTGGCAGAGAGTTTCAGAGATTCACCACTCTCTGTGTGAAAAAAGTTCTTCTCATCTCGGTTTTAAAGGATTTCCCCCTTATCCTTAAGCTGTGACCCCTTGTCCTGGACTTCCCCAACATCGGGAGCAATCTTCCTGCATCTAGCCTGTCCAACCCCTTAAGAATTTTATAAGTTTCTATAAGATCCCCTCTCAATCTCCTAAGTTCTAGAGAGTATAAACCAAGTCTATCCAGTCTTTCTTCATAAGACAGTCCTGACATCCCAGGAATCAGTCTGGTGAACCTTCTCTGCACTCCCTCTATGGCAATAATGTCCTTCCTCAGATTTGGAGACCAAAACTGTACGCAATACTCCAGGTGTGGTCTCACCAAGACCCTGTGCAACTGCAGTAGAACCTCCCTGCTCCTATACTCAAATCCTTTTGCTATGAAAGCTAACATACCATTTCGCTTTCTTCACTGCCTGCTGCACCTGCATGCCTACTTTATATGCACTAGGGAAAATGTACAATTATATCAATTATACCAAACCAATTAGCCTTCAAGCCTGTACATCATTGGAGTGTGGGAGGAAACTGGAGATCCGGGAGGGGGCGACAGTGGGGGGGCCATCGTGAAGAACAATGGAGGACCCGACGTGAGGGACGGTGTGGGGGGGGGGGGGCACTCTAGTTTAGAATCCTCTGCCCGGGGGATAAGCATGCATCCGTTTGTTTGTTTGTTCGTTCATTCCGGTTAAGGTGCTGTGCACACGGCAGTCAGCCAACAATCGCTTGCCTTTTTCATTTTTGTTTACTTTTAATTCAATTTTAATTTCAAGTTTCCGTGTACCTGGTCGTGTGTTAGGAATGCCGGCAGACCAATTTCCCTCCGGGGATGAATAAAGTTGTATCGTATCGTATCCTGGAGAAAACCCACGGGGAGAACGTACAAACTCTTACGGACAGTGCCCGTGGTCAGGATCGAACCTGGGTCCCTGGCGCTGAAAGGCAGCAACTCTACCGCTGCGCCACTGTGCTGGCCGACATTTATCCCTCAATACCAGTAAATGTGAAACTAATTGGATGACTGGTGCTGAAGGCTCCTTGCTGTGTGTGCAAAATGTGAGCTGTGTATGTTTACCGAACAACAATGACTCCGCTTCAATAAATGGCTAAGACTCAGCATGTAGCCTTCCAGGGATACCTTTCTCATTATCGGCTATTCATTTAAATAGAGTTAAGCTTCAAGTAAACACCAGCCGCCCTCGGAGCCAACTGTTGATAGCATTAACCAGATGAACCTATTGATTTAGAATTGGACTGTGTAATGCTGGTGGTTAATATATTAAATAATCAAATGAAGGTATTTTTCTACATTTGTGCATTAACAAATTTGTTAAAGTGGGAGCAAAATCTCACGAAAAATGTTGTAATCTCAATCCGTTTGCAGTTTCTTACTAAGCTTCTTGCATTCCTTTACAGTTCCCGAAATAGCAGAGATCGTAAAAGAGAAATACTCACTAACCATTGAACATAGAGACAGTACAGAGCAGGAACATTGTGCCAAACTTCACCTACAATATCGTGCAAGTCCAACAAATATCTGCCTGCATGCAATCCATATCCCGCCATATGTGAGTTTGTTAACTCCACAGATAACCAGTTTGGCTTTAAAGCTAAACATGGCACTGACTTATGCATATATGCCCTAAAGGAGATTGTAAACAAATATAGAGGCAAAAACTCTTCAATCCTTATGTGCTTTATTGATGTGCTTTATTGATGCTTCCCAAGCCTTTGACCGTGTTAATCACAGAAAGCTGTTTGGTAAAATGAGTCAAAGAGGATTGCCTGAATACATTGTTAGAATTCTGGCCTAATGGTATGCCCACCAGACTATGCAAATAAAATGGGGCAATAGGGTCTCAGCCCCATTTGGGGTTAGCAATGGTGTTAGACAAGGGGGAATTTTGTCCCCAGTCCTTTTTAATCAAGATATTGATGATCTGTCTAAACAATTGAAAGCCTGTAACACTGGGTGCGTGATTGGTAATATTTTAGTGAACCATATTATGTATGCAGATGATCTTGTGGTCTTTAGTCCATCTAGCGCTGGTCTCCAGCAGCTCCTTACTATATGTTCTGTGTATGGTGTGGAACATGACATTAAATTTAATGCTAGTAAGAGTGCTGTTATGATCTGTAGAACCAAAGAGGATAAATGTCTAACATTTCCTGATTTTAAATTGTCTGACAATAATCTTAGTGACTGTAATAAGGCAAAATATCTAGGGCATATTATTACAGAACAAATGACAGATGATGAGGATATTTATAGGCAACGACGTATGCTGTATGTACAGGCGAATATTCTCTTGCGTAAATTTGGTGCGTGTGCAGACGTGGTGAAGATGTCGCTATTTAGAGCATACTGCACACCACTCTACACTGCGCACCTGTGGTCGAACTATGGAAAGACAAGTTTGCAGAGACTAAAGGTGGCATATAACGATGCCATGAGAATACTGCTAAGGAAACCTAGATGGTGTCAGTAATATGTTTGTGGCTGCAGGAGTCAGTACTTTAGAAGCTATCCTAAGACATCACATGTATAAATTCATTTGCAGGATAAATGACTCTAAAAATGTAATTTTACTTCGGAGTCACGTGAGTGACTACGTGAAGAACCCGCTTACGACGCATGCGTGTCATATCACTACACGCATTCGAACTCGTCATCGCTGGAGGAAGGACGTACCTCCAAATCGGCAGGGGTTGAACCTGCAACAGGAATGTAAGGGAACTTCGTTTTCTTTACTTACCCTTTTTTATCTAGAAGGCTGATGAAGCTGGCTGGGGAGAGTCTGCAGATTTGCAGGCAGCCAGCAGCGGCCGGGGCCCGTTAATTGCTTTTAAACAGGAACGGAGCCGACTTTAGCGCTAGGACAACGGTCGCTGGAGCAGTTTTCCCGACAACCCGGAAACAGCCCCACAAGTCGTTTAGTGGATTTAATAATTCATCGGTCCGAGGGGCTGGAAGGTGCGGAACTGGCGCGTTAACAGGGGTTCCGCAGGTCTAAAAATAGCGGCGAGCGGTCCGTGCCCGAGAGCACTGAGTACACGTTGGACCCGCTGGACCGCGCTGGAGCACCGCAGAGGCAGGGGGGGAAAACAGACAGCAGCAACAGGCTGAACTCCCGTAATGGGAATAGCTGTGCCAGACTTAACCCCCCCCCCCCCCCGACTTTTGCTCCCGTTTTCCCTCCCGATTTTTTGCTCCCAACTTCGCTCCCGCGCCGGCCCCGGCTGGTCGGGAGAGGTAGGCATAATCAGAGTCGTTGACTTCGAGGAGTCCGACTCTGAATAGCCGCGAGCGACCAGTGCCCGTGCGCAATGGGGGTCGGTTGGAGGGGTTTTAGGAGCAGCCACGAGCGGACAGAGCAGCAGGGAGCGAGAGGCACAGCAACAAATGTCGACACCACCATCTCCCAATAAGGGAGCGAGTGCAAATCACACCAAAACGGGTGGAAGAAAGAAAGAATCAGCACCACCATCTCCGAAAAGGGAGTGAGTGCAAATCACACCAAAACGGGTGGAAGAAAGAAAGAATCAGCACCACCATTTCCCGAAAGGGAGCGAGTGCAAATCACACCAAAACGGCTGGAGGAGCTCCTCCATGGTGGCAGTCCCAGAAATATGGAGGCTAGCCACAGTGGGCAAAAGGTAAGTCCCACAGCGGTACCCCATGTGGGGCCGCAAGATATCTCTTACTCCTCGGAGAGTGGGCAGGACCAAATTTGGTCAGACCCTGACCAAGGCACAGGTTTACCTAACCCTGAAGGAGGGGAGAAAGTGGACTCTGCATTTCACCCTGTGTAGGATATGGACAGAGCAACGCGTGAAAGGCTGTAAAGAAGCTGCAGGACGTCAGTGGCGAAGGTGCCGGGGATCTGCAGCAGCAGCCGCCGGCACAGGCAACTTGTATGGAGACATCAGCTGTGCCGGATTTAAACCCCGCGCCGGGACAATCAAATCCTAGACCGGGCGGGAAGGCAAAGCGCAAAGTACATCACTGCGAAAGTGATGTGGAGAAACAGCCTCCGGATAATACTTACCGATACCGAAGTAAGGATGAGCAGCTGCAGGATATAGCGCAGCCAGCAGCGGCCACTTTCGCGGAGCTGGGAAACCGGTACGAGTGGCTGCAGCATGTTCGGCCGTCAGCGACAGGTGCCGGGGAGTACCGGGACTGTGAGCAACGGCACAATTATATGGGGCGGGCGGGAGCGATCAGTGCCCGTAGGCATGGGGACCGGCTGCGGCAAAAACCGCGTGCGACTAGTGCCCGAGAGCACGAAGGTCGGCAGGAGCGGTTGGATAAAAGTACATGTCTACACATCACCTGCAAGCCAATACCTTTGCTGAGGTGTTGGCAAGACATTTACCTCCGGGAAATTGTGGGACTCTGAATGTGGCCAGTGTTAACTGAAGTATTTGGAGACACGTTGGTCAGGATGCTGGCTTCAAATCTGACCAGTTAGCCTTACTCACAGGTGTGCTTTTGTTCCCCTGAAACAGACATTACTGGAACAGACATTACTGTGTAATCCTGAGATGGGAATGCTATCTATCAGGAATTGTATTGGACTGCTGGATCCTTTAGTCTTAGCAGTAACCAAAAACATAACAGGACAAGGTATTGAACCGAAAGAAAGTTCTAAAGTCCTATCAGCGGGATATTAACGGCCGCACTATTAGAAATAAACATGACACTAGTTCACCAGGATGCACTGGCCTTATATGCAAACCTGGAACCTCCCAAACCACTGATATAGAATGTGGAGGTATTCATTACTTGCTCCTTAGTTCAGCATGTACTGAACTGAACGTCATTCAGACAAGGAAGCAACAAATTGAAGCATATAATATCAGACATTATCTAATTCTGAACGCAGTCACGCGTCATGCAAACAATTTATGGGTCATTCTGACAGGCTAATGAAGTAACCGACTGACGCCACTATGGCGCTAGATGTGGGTACATTTGTTAGGCATGGTCATAACCTAACATTAACAGTGACCAGTTTTATGGACACCGGGAGTAGTATGTCAACTATGGGTAGAAACTTACCGACACCACGTGACTATCTGGCCAACTCTATTTGTAAGTTGAATTGAATTCTTATTTTATTCAGACATTTAGGTCTGAACAAAATGATATTGCCTGCAGCCATATAAGAATAAACAACATATTATAAACAACGGTGGTAGAAGGCAGAACCATTCATCACCATCCATCATAGACCTAACTTACTGGTTCTTTCTAGCAACATGGAGAGTTACCCATGTTACTATCTATATTAACCTATTTATTGTACAATTGAAAGCACCTCTTGTACACCTAGGACTGACGGACCATAGGCGGAATCTTTTCAGCGGGTCGCAGACAGTCCACTCATTCAACAGTACTTGGTATTCTCTAGAAATAGGAAGTACGTTCATAACTATTATCACCCACAGATCTATAAACAGCCATCTGTTCTGGAATTCCTGGCAAGCCTCCATTACGATGAGAGGCTTAGTCATAGTACCATAATTGCGCCAGGAGTGCTCTGTCTACATACCTGTCGAAGGTACAGAGCGACATTCTGTGGGGACACACACACTGGTAACAAAACTCATTAAGGGCATGTTAAAATTAATCCCCAAGAACTAGGTACATTCATATATGGGATGTGAGTTTTGTACTGACCAAGTTAAGAAACTGGTCTCCAGCTACAGCTCTGTCATTACAGAAACTGACTATGTAAACAGTCATGCTGATGGCCTTGGTCACGGCGCAAAGAGTCCAGTCACTACAGAAACTAAGGCTGGACAACATGATGATTTCATCAGGGAATTAAACCTGTCACATCAATCAAAGGGTCAAACCGAACAGACAGGGGTCAGCAGGCCTAAAAACAAAGTACAGAGCCTATACGACAGATGGTCGTTGCTGTATTATAACTCATTTACTATCATACATGAAGTATGCTAGATCATCAGAGGGAAGAAATGTCACGTTTATCAGCTACTAATAGCCACTCAAAACAGTGACAGTCCAGATCATCTCTAAATGGCTAAGCTAGTCCTGACAAAGGCTGGAGTGGACTCTAAGGAGAAATTAAATCTTACTCCATCAGGGCTGCAGCTACATTGGCAGCTATGAAGCTGGACGTACCAATGGACAAAACCCTCAAGACAGTAGAATGGTCAACGGAGGAAACTATCCAACGACTTTATAACAAATCAGTTATTGAACCTGGAAGAATTGCAGAAACTATTTTAAGTTCTGCATATAATTCACCGCATAAATAGGGGCAATAATTGGAATTAATATTTTACAGTTGGGTTTCAATATCGTATTATGTTTAATGATGTTAACATCATTCTCCCCACAACCAAGGCAGTTGTGAAGCATGGACTCGTTCCACGGCATGAGGTCACAGAGCTTTGAAGTCTTCACGTAGTAACTCACGTGACTCCGAAGTAAAATAGTAAGATTAAACGAGAACTTACCAGTTTGAAGTTTGATCTGTATTTTATGAGGAGGAACGTTGAGGGAATACGTGCCCTCCGCTCCCACCCTCGATTAGTCATATCTTAAACTGGTATCTCTTTGATAATCTTACTATATTAGGTCATTATAGTGTTTCTGTGACCTCACACCGCTGCTTTGAAGGATGACACGCATGCGTCGTAAGCGGGTTCTTCACGTATTCCCTCAACGTTCCTCCTCATAAAATACAGATCAAACTTCAAACTGGTAAGTTCTTGTTTAATCTTACTATTATAGTGGCCTTGTCAAACATAAGGGTTAGCACTACACGCTACGAATCCCAGCTGTGGAGACACTGGTATCGTTGTCTTGTTGTAGGACATTGATCATTCTTTTAATCTGGATTTTTAACTTATGTATTGTGTTTTTAAAAAATATATAATTTATGATGCTTTTATAAGTGATATACTAAGATGTTATATGTACTTTATTATATCTAATATGCAATGCATTTTTTAATGTAATGTTGCCCCTTGTCTGGACCTCGAGTCCGTAATAAAGTTTATTATTATTATTATTATTATTATTGGATATATAAAAGCCCTTTAAACGCCACTTTTGTATCTGTTTAAGGGCCTGTCCCACTTAGGCGACTCTTTAGGCGACTGCCAGGGACTAGTTTTAATGGAATTCACCTACGACACATGGCGACAACATACGATAGCACCTACTGTCGCCACTGTCTCCGAAAAATTTTCAACAAGTCAAGTTTGCTTCTCACATACAAGATGTGCAGTGAAATGAAAGTGGCAATGCCTGCGGATTGTGCAAAAACAACAGAACAACAGAACAGAATAGAACAGAACCAGTATTTACATTTTAGATGTTTTGTTTTTTTAAGACACGACACAACAGTAAATTAGTCCCTGGTGAGATAAGAGTTTACAGTCCTGATGGCCTGTGGGAAGAAACTCCGTCTCATCCTCTTTGTTTTCACAGCGTGGCAACGGAGGTGCTTGCCTGATCGTAGCTGCTGGAATAATCCTTTATAACCATATAACCATATAACAATTACAGCACGGAAACAGACCATCTCGACCCTTCTAGTCCGTGCCGAACACGTATTCTCCCCTAGTCCCATATACCTGCGCTCAGACCATAACCCTCCATTCCTTTCCCGTCCATATAACTATCCAATTTATTTTAAAATGATAAATGATAAACTTTGCTGGGGTGGTAGGGGTCCCTCATTCTGTTGCTGGCTCCGGATCTGCACCTCCTGGTGTATAGGTCCTGCAGGGGGGTGAGTGTTGTTCCCATAGTGCGTTCGGCCGAACGCACTACTCTCTGCAGAGCCTTCCTGTCCTGGGCAGAGCTGTTCCCAAACCAGATTGAGATGTTGCCGGATAAGATACTTTCTACAGCCCCCGAGTAGAAGGTGAAGGATCGTCAGAGAGACTCAGCTGCCTGAGGTGGTAAAGGAGCTGCCTTGCCTTACTCACCAGTGTGTGTTGTCCATGTCAGATCCTCTGTGATGTGGACTCCCAGGTATTTAAAGGTGCTCGCCCTATCCACAGTAGTTCCCTTAGTCTCCAGTGGCGTGTACGTCCTTGGATGTTGAGCCCTTCTAAAGTCCACAATCAGCTCCTTAGTTTTGTGACATGTTGAAAATTTTGCGGCAGTTGCCTATAGTCGCCCAAAAAATCGGCTAAGTGGGACAGACCAATTACTCTACCATCCACACCAGGGACTCACCACCCTCTGTTCACAAGTTCACAAGTTAAGTTTTAGGTGTCTGTGGAATTCTCTGCCTCCTAATCCCACGTTCCTGCCTTCTCCCCATAACCCTTGACACCCGTTCTAATCCAGAATTTGTTTATCTCTGCCTCAAAATTATCCACTGACTTGGCCTCCACAGCCCTCTGTGGCAATGAGTTCCACAGATTAACTACCCTCTGACTAAAGAAGTTCCTCCTGACCTCCTTTCTAAAAGAGAGCCCTTTAATTCCGAGGCTCCGATCTCTGGTCCAAGACTCTCCCACCAGTGGAAACATCCATTCTACATCCACTCTATTTATGCCTTTCATTATTCTGTACGTTTCTGTAAGTTTCAATGAATTCAACCTTCAACCTTCTAACCTCCAGTGAGTACAGGTCCAGTGCGCTCAAATGCTCATCCTAGGCTAACCTACTCATTCCTGGAATCATTCTTGTAGACCTCCTTTGGACCCTCTCCTAAGCCAGCACATCCTTCCTCAGATGTTGGGCCCAAATCTGCACACCAACTCCAAATGCGGCCTGGCCAGCGCCTTATAGAGCCTCTGTGTAAAACAACCACACATCTCCTTTAAACTTTGCTCCTTTTACCTTAAGGTGTCCCCCCCCCCCCCCCCCCCCCCCCAGTCTGACATTTCCACCTTGGGACACAACCGCAAGAGATGCACCACCTGTCCCTTTACCTCCCCCCTCGACTCCATTCAAGGACCCTAGCAGTCGTTCCAGGTGCGACAGAGGTTCACCTGTATCTCCTCCAACCTCATCTATTGCATCCGCTGCTCTAGATGTCAGCTGATCTACATCGGTGAGACTAAGTGGAGGCTGGGCGATCGTTTCGCCGAACACCTCCGCTCGGTCCGCAAGAACCTACCTGACCTCCCGGTGGCTCAGCACTTCAAATCCCCTTCCCATTCCCCATCCGACCTCTCTGTCCTGGGTCTCCTCCATGGCCAGAGTGAGCAACACCGGAAATTGGAGGAACAGCACCTCATATTCCGCTTGGGGAGTCTGCATCCTGCGGCCATGAGCATTGAATTCTCCTAATTTTGTTAGCCCTTGCTGTCTCCTCCCCTTCCTCAGCCCTCGGGCTGTCTCCTCCCATCCTTCAGCCCTCGGGCTCATCCTCCTCCTTTTTCCTTTCTTCTCCCCGCCACCCCCCATCAGTCTGAAGAAGGGGTTCGGCCCGAAACATTGCCTATTTCCTTCGCTCCATAGATGCTGCTGCACCCGCTGAGTTTCTCCAGCATGGGACACAAAAGTACTGACTATCCGCCCTGTCTATGTCTCACATAATTTTTATATACCAATTTTATGTATCATGTATCCTATGACAGCCTTCCTTGTTATCTCCCTTGATTTTGAGAGAAATATCCATGATGGTTTGGATTTAGCCATTATCGATAAAAAGCACCTCAGATGTTTCATTAATTTATATTTTCCTTTCTCAAACATACCACGTACTGAAACAATAATCTGTTACCAAGACCTCAACGGTGAAACAGGCGGAGGACGATGGCTGACCTTAGTGGAGCGTCACAACGGCTGGGAATGCGGATGAAGGCTGCAGCAGAAAAGGGTCTCCGGTCGTCTTGGATTCCATGCCACTGGATCCTGACCCAGATCTGACAAGGACCGTGGGGTGGCTGTCTGTGCACCAGTCTCCCCACGTTAAACAAAGTCACGCACAGGCGTCCTCCATATAGGGAATAGCACCCTGGAGACACCCATGGTCAGCCACGACCGAAGGGGGCCTAAGAAGGATCTGATTTACACTGGAACTTCGGAAAAAAATGTACCACACATGGCAGCACGGTGGCACAGTGGTAGAGTTGCTACCTTACAGCGCAAGAGACCCGAGTTCAATCCTGACTACAGGTACTGTCTGTACGGAGTTTGTACCTTCTCCCTGTGACCACATAGGTTTTCTCCAGGAAGCTCCGGTTTCCTCCCACACTCCAAAGATGTACAGGTTTATAGGCTGAAGATAAGACACAAAAAGCAGGAGTAACTCAGCGGAGAAAAGGAATAGGTGACGTTTTGGGTCGAGACTCTTCTTCAGACTTGACCCAAAAGATCACCTATTCCGTTTACCAGAAATGCTCTGACCCGCTGAGTTACTCCAGCCTTTTGTGCCTATCTTTGGTGTAAACCGGCATCTGCAGTTCCTTCCTGCACAGGTTTATATGCTAATTGGCTTGGTATAATTGTAAATTGTCCCTAGTGTGGCTGATACCATTAGTGTGCGGGAATTGCTGGTCGGTTCAGACACGGTGGCCAAAAGGCCTGTTTCTAATAATAATAATAATGGATGGGATTTATATAGCGCCTTTCTAATACTCAAGGCGCTTTACATCGCATTATTCATTCACCCCTCAGTCACACTCGGTGGTGGTAAGCTACTTCTGTAGCCACAGCTGCCCTGGGGCAGACTGACGGAAGCGTGGCTGCCAATTTGCGCCTACGGCCCCTCCGACCACCACCAATCACTCACACACATTCACACACATTCACACACAGGCAAAGGTGGGTGAAGTGTCTTGCCCAAGGACACAACGACAGTATGTACTCCAAGCGGGATTCGAACCGGCTACCTTCCGGTTGCCAGCCGAACACTTAGCCCATTGTGCCATCTGTCGTCTGTTGTTTCTGCCCTGTATCTCTAAACAAGCCTGTCAAAATAGTTGACAGTTTACTAGCCATGTTGGACCAATGTTCGATGCGCAATCTTACTCTAAAGAAGAATTATTGACTGCTGAACATCCATTTCATTGGGTTCCCTTTCTAACATCGTGAAGCTGGAGGCCTTGCTTGGGACTGAATTTGAGCCCCACTTACCATTGGAGCCGATCCCTTGCCTGGGATCGACGCTCCAACCCCTGCCTGTGGACTTTAACATCAAGGAGCTCGCGGTCTTGGTTAAGAGACTGATGTCGGGAAGCTCCAAAACTGCATGATGTTCGACTAGCCCCGACCCGGGATATATCGCCCGGCACAGGGGAGCTGAGATTCCCCCCCGAAGCAGGAGCTTGATCGCCCCGACGAGGAGACCCGCCGCCGGCTACGGGAGTAAGATCGTCCCGTCAACTGAAGCTCAGAGGCCCCCAACCGCTGGAGGACATAGAAGGGAGAGATTGAACTTTATCCGCCTTCCATCACGGTGAGCAGTGTGGAGGAGTCACTGTGGTGGATGTTCATGTTAAAATGTATTTTGTGTGCTCTGTTGCTTTTTATTAATATGACTATAAGGCAAATCAAAATTTTTGTATATTGCAAAACATACTTGGCTATGAAAATATGATTATGAATTTAATTTACTCAAAATTGCACATGAAATTTTCCGTTATGAACTAACAGCAGATTAAGCTTCAAGCTGGGAATGCAAAGTGAGAAAACAACTCTCCAGGTAAAGATGTCAATGGTTTACACAGGTTCTAGTCTTGGGAGATAGGTCATTTAGTTTAGTTTAATTTAGTTTCGAGATAAAGCTTTGTACGTTCTCCCTGTGACCATGTGAGTTTCCTCCGGGTGCTCCGGTTTCCTCCCGCACTCCAAAGACATCCAGGTTTGTAGGTTAACTGGCTTTGGTAAAATTGTAAATTGTAGGATAGTGATAGTGCACAGGGTGATTGCTGGTCGGGGTGGACTCAGTGGGCCGAAAGGCCTCTTCCCGCTCATGATCTTTAAAGTCTAAGCTCACCTTTGCCCATTGGTGATAACTAAAATTGGCACATTATTTGGAAGGAGCAATGCATCTCAAAAAAGCCTCCACTCTGACCATGTTGTATTTACACCATTTTCTTCTTTGTGCTTCACCTCCATTCAGTTGACCTTTTATGCCCAAATGCAACACTGGAAAAATTTATCTTGATAAGCCCTTTGCAAATAGTAATCATAAGGTCATAAGATCATGTGATAAGAGCAGAATTATGTCATTCGGCCCATCAAGCCTACTCCGACTTTCAATCATGGCTGATCTATCTCTCCCTCCTAACCCCATTCTCCTGCCTTCTCCCCTGACACCTATACTTATCAAGAATTTCTATTGTTCCTAGTGTGTAGGATAGTGTTTGTGTATGGGGATCGCTTGTAGACGCGGACTCAGTGGGCCGAAGGACAGTTTCCTCACTCTATCTCTAAAGTCTAGATATGCGTTTACTGAATTATCTATTGCACGTCTAGATATTTTCCTTTTTTATCTTACAAGTGTGTGGCACAGTGGCGCAGCGGTAGAGTTACTGCCTTACAGCGTCGGAGACCTGAGTTCGATCCCGACTGTAGTACGGAGTTTGTACGTTCTCCCTGTGACCTGCGTGGGTTTTCTCCGAGATCGAGTTTCCTCCCACACTCCAAAGTCGTACAGGTTTGTAGATTCATTGGCTTGGTATAAGCTTAAATTGTCCCTAATGCGTGTAGGATAGCGCTAGTGTGCGGGGATCACTGGACGGTGCGGACTCGGTGTGCCGAACGGCCTGTTACCGCGCTGTATTTCTAAACTAAACTAAAGGTGGACAAAAATGCTGGAGAAACTCAGCGGGTGAGGCAGCATCTATGGAGCGAAGGAATAGGTGACGTTTCGGGTCTAGACCCTTAATCAGTCTGAAGACGGGTCTCGAGCCGAAACGTCACCTATTCCTTCGCTCCATAGATGCTGCCTCACCCGCTGAGTTTCTCCAGCATTTATGTCTATCTTCGATTTCTCCAGCATCTGCAGTTCTTTCTTAAACTAAACTAAAAGTCGTTTCCTAATGCACATTAAGCAAAGCAACGTTTGAACGCAGTTACCTGTAAGTGATGTGTTTGTGATGCCACTTCTGGCCCGTTAATGCGTACCGCTTCTGTCTAATGTTAAATCTAACGTTGCTGCCCAACTGGTCAGGCACACCACATCGAGGTCTCTTCATCCAACTGTGAAAGATAAAAGAATACACACTTAAAACTGCTGCATCTTAATTATTTTCTACATAATGAGACTTATTGCTTCATTTCTTTGTAATGTTAAAAAAATCTCCGCTGCACAGATCATGCAGACTGTGACAGAACAAAATCTCCCAGCTCTTTAAACAGAAGTCGTGCACTGGATCTGAACTGCTTTCTCCGGATGGGAAATAGGCGTTCTCTGCATGACACGATTCTCACTCCGTTCCTCTTTCCATTGAAGTTAATGGAAAAATATGGCACAAAACTGTGCTCAACCTTTGCTACCTGTTGCAAACAATTCACATCAGCCCCGTGACTTCCAATAGGCACAATGGTTGTAGACACAAAATGCTGGAGTAACTCAGCGGGACAGGCGGCATCGCTAGAGAGACGGAATGTGTGACGTTTCGGGGTCGAGACCTTCTTCGGACCCATCCCGAAACGTCACCCATTCCTTCTCTCCAAAGACACCCCCAGTCCCGGTGTGATTTTGTGTCTATCTTCGGAGTAAACCAGCATCCGCAGTTCCATCCCACACAATGGTTGTCACATTTTAAAATAAACTTGATCAATTTTAGGTTTCAGCAAAGATTGATAGATTCTTGATTAGTACGGGTGTCAGGGGTTATGGAGAGAAGGCAGGAGAATGAGGTTAGGGGAGAGAGAGAGAGAGAAAGAGATAAATCAGCCACGATTGAATGGCGCAGTAGACATGATGGGCCGAATAAACTAATTCTGCTCCTATCACATGAACTTATCCCTGGAAATCTCAAGAATCTTGTGCAGATTTAAGATTTCACTGATGCAGTGGCCTTGCCTGTAATTACATCACATTTGTCAATCAACTAAATATTTCCAGCAGATTCAAGATTTATCTGCTATTTATTCCTCATGTATTTATTTGTGAGTGGTCATGAGACTATGAGTATCTGTATCTGTTAAACATTATTGCAAATAACGTGTTTTTTCGCTCTGTTAAATTAAATCTAATAATGATAACTTCCCAGTTAGAATTCCAACCTCAGTCAAATGGGATAAATGTTGGGCCCCGTCGCTGTAATTCTGCTCTCTTGGGCATTAATGATACTGAACTTTAGAAGCAGGGTAGAATGTATAAAAGCCAAGCTTGTTGTACTTTGAATGCATGCAACTGAAGCTCAATTTCTAAACTCCTTTTGATTAATGCTGTTACATTCATCTCAGTTTTTGTCTTATGTACAAGCATAGAAAGGCCTTCAGGTCGATAAGCTTAAATTGTGTGGAATGGTACGCTGCCCAGACCATCACACAAACCAACCTCCACATTGACTCCACATCATTGAGGATGCATCCCAGTGCATCTAGAAGATGCATATTTCACACTCACACACACCTCACACTGCCTCGGCAAGACCAGCAGCATAATAAAGGATGTCACACCCTCTTCTCCCCTCTCCCATCCGGCAAAAGTATAGAAGTGTGAAAACACACACTCCAGATTCATGGACAGTTTCTTCCCAGCCATTATCAGGCAACTGAACCATCTTACCACAACTAGAGAGCAGTCCTGAACTACCATCTACCTCTTTGGTGACCTTCGGAGTATCTTTGATCGGACTTTACTGGCTTGATCTTGCACTAAATGTTATTCCCTTATAATGTATCTGTACACTGTGGATGGCTCGATTGTAATCATGTATTGTATTTCCGCTGACTGGTTAGCACGCCACAAAAGCTCATCACTGCACCTCGGTACACGTGATAATAAACTAAACTTCACGGTTGAAAGTGGAGATAACCATATAACCATATAACAATTACAGCATGGAAACGGGCCTTCTTGTCCGTGCCGAACACTTACTCTCACCTAGTCCCATCTACCTGCACTCAGACCATAACCCTCCATTCCTTTCTCGTCCATATACCTATCCAATTTATTTTTAAATGATAAAATCGAACCTGCCTTCACCACTTCCATTGGAAGCTCATTTCACACAGCTACCACTCTCGGAGTAAAGAAGTTCCCCCTCATGTTGCCCCTAAACTTTTGTCCCTTAATTCTCAAATCATGTCCTCTTGTTTGAATCTTCCCTACTCTCAATGGAAAAAGCTTATCCACGTCAACTCTGTCCATCCCTCTCATAATTTTAAAGACCTCTATCAAGTCCCCCCTTAACCTTCTGCACTACAAAGAATAAAGACCTATCTTGTTCAACCCTTCCCTGTAACTTAGGTGCTGAAACACAGGCAACATTCTAGTAAATCTCCTCTGTACTCTCTCTATTTTGTTGACATCTTTCCTATAATTTGGCGACCAGAATTGTACACCATACTCCAGAATTGGCCTCACCAATGCCTTGTACAATTTTAACATTACATCCCAGCTTCTATACTCAAGGCTCTGATTTATAAAGGCCAGCACACCAAAAGTTTTCTTTACCACCCTATCTACATGAGATTCCACCTTCAGGCAACTATGCACAGTTATTCCTAGATCCCTCTGTTCAACTGCATTCCTCAATTCTCTACCATTTACTATGTACGTCCTATTTTGATTTGTCCTGCCAAGATGTAGCACCTCACACTTATCAGCATTAAACTCCATCTGCCATCTTTCAGCCCACTCTTCCAAATGGCCTAAATCTCTCTGTAGACTTTGAAAATCTACTTCATCATCCACAACACCACCTATCTTAGAAATTATCCCGACTCCAGGCCGCTCCCGACGCCTACACTCCGCGACTCGACCGCCCGCAGACTCCGGGCCCCAACCCTGGCCCGCATCGCCTGCCCGAGTCCCGCGACGCCATCTTGGCCTCGAGGAGCGACTTCCATACGCACCGGGCCGCCGCCTTCACCGACCTCTACATCGATGCCGCCGCCGACCCTCACCTGCCGACCGATGACGCCCAGCCTCGCAGCTTCAACGGTAACTTGGACTCGCTCCCCCTCGCCGATTCCTCCGACATCGCCACCCGACCCCAACTACCCTACAACGCCGCCGGACCGGGGCTATCCCAACATGGCCGCCGCTACGCACCCGATTCATCTCGCCGCCGACCCGCCGACCATCCGCCCACCGGGACCACCCACGCATCGCCCGCGGACCCTGACTCAACCACCACTGGACTCCGACCATCGGGTCCGGTGACCCGCGCCGCTGGACTCCGACCATCGGGTCCGTTGACCCGCGCCACTGGACTCCGACCATCGGGTCCGTTGACCCGCGCCACTCCACCCCCCTCCAGCAACCCACAGCCGTCGCCTTACCTGGAGCCTGGACTCTGCACTGGGCCTGCAGCCTTCACGCTGCTTACTCCCACTCTCCTCGATTTAATTCCACCGGGTCCTAGCGCCCGTCTGCCCAGCCGTGCTAACCTCAGTGGCTGCTCCACTGACCCTCCCCCATCCCCCCCCAACCATGTCACACCCGCTCTTCCCCACCCACCTCACAGCCCTCTCTCCCCCCCACCCCCTGACCACCCACCACCCCTCCAACACCCACAACCCCGTACCCAGTCTACCCACCTGCCTTCCTCTGGCCCCAACTCCCACCCCTGCCGGGTGTTCACCATCCCCCCCGACCTCCCCCTCTCCCCCACCCAACGGTCTGTCCTCAGCAGAGGTCTCACCTTTGTCCCCCTCCGTCCCCATCTCAATGAGTTCCGCGCCCACCATGACTTGGAGAGCTTCTACCGTCGTCTCCGCCTCACAGCGCACTTCCATGGGAAGGAGTCCTCGCCCCCTAATGATGACCCCTTTTCCCGTCTCCAACGCACCCCCTCCTCGTGGAACCCCCCTCAGAAAGTCCCGGCTCTGGAACTCTTCATTCAGAACTGCCGCCGCGACGTCAACCGCCTCAACTTCTCCACTCCCCTGTCTCACTCCAATCTTTCCCCCTCTGAACGCACTGCCATCGAATCTCTCCGCAAAAACCCAGACTGGGTCATCAAACCAGCCGACAAGGGAGGTGCCGTGGTAGTCTGGCGCGTCGATCTCTACAAAGCTGAGGCCACGCGCCAACTCTCGGACACCTCCTCCTACTTACCCTTGGACCATGACCCCACTGACGAGCACCAGGCCACCATTTCTAGCACCATCACCGACTTCATCAATTCCCACGCCCTACCTGACCAAGCCTCCAAACTCATCGTTCCCCAGCCCCGCACGGCCCGTTTTTACCTTCTCCCTAAAATCCACAAACCCGGCTCTCCCGGCAGACCCATTGTCTCTGCGTGTTCGTGCCCCACCGAACTCATCTCCACATACCTTGACACCATCCTATCCCCCTTGGTCAAATCCCTCCCCACCTATGTTCTAGACACCTCAGACACTCTCCGCCGCCTCCACGCATTCCACTCTCTGGGCCCTCACCCCCTCATCTTCACCATGGATGTCCGGTCACTCTACACCTCCATCCCCCACCAGGATGGCCTCAAAGCCCTCCGGTTCTTCCTCGACCAGAGGAGCAACCTTTACCCAGCCACTGACACTCTCCTCCGCTTAGCGGAGTTGGTCCTCACCCTCAATAACTTTACATTTGACTCCTCCCATTTCCTCCAAACACAAGGCGTAGCTATGGGCACACGCATGGGCCCCAGCTACGCCTGCCTCTTTGTCGGGTACGTTGAACAATCCTTGTTCAATGCGTACCAGGGCCCCATCCCCGACCTCTACCTCCGCTACATTGACGACTGCTTTGGTGCCACCTCCTGCACCCACACACAACTGACTGACTTCATCCACTTCACCACCAACTTCCATCCGGCACTCCAATACACCTGGACGATTTCCGACACTTCCCTACCATTCCTTGACCTCACCATCTCCATCGCAGGGGACAGACTCCTGACCGACATACATTATAAACCCACTGACTCACATGGCTATCTGGACTACACGTCTTCCCACCCTGCCCCCTGTAAAGACTCCATCCCTTACTCCCAATTCCTCCGCCTACGCCGCATCTGTTCCCAGGATGAGACATTTCATACCAGGGCATCGGAAATGTCCTCGTTCTTCAGGGAACGGGGATTCCCCTCCGCCACCATAGATGAGGCCACACCAGGGTCTCATCCATACCCCGCAACACTGCTCTCTCTCCCCATCCCCGCACACGCAACAAGGGCAGAGTCCCTCTGGTCCTCACCTTTCACCCCACCAGCCGGCAAATACAACACATAATCCTCCGCCATTTCCGCCACCTCCAACGTGACCCCACCACTCGCCACATCTTCCCATCTCCCCCCATGTCTGCCTTCCGCAAAGACCGCTCCCTCCGCAACTCCCTCGTCAATTCTTCCCTTCCCTCCCGCACCACCCCCTCCCCGGGCACTTTCCGTTGCAACCGCAAGAAATGCAACACCTGTCCCTTCACCTCCCCCCTCGACTCCATTCAAGGTCCCAAGCAGTCGTTCCAGGTGCGACAAAGGTTCACCTGTATCTCCTCCAACCTCATCTACTGCATCCGCTGCTCTAGATGTCAGCTAATTTACATCGGTGAGACCAAGCGTAGGTTGGGCGACCGTTTCGCCGAACACCTCCGCTCGGTCCGCCTTAACCTACATGACCTCCCGGTGGCTCAGCACTTCAACTCCCCCTCCCATTCCCAATCCGACCTCTCTGTCCTGGGTCTCCTCCATTGCCAGAGTGAGCAACAGCGGAAATTGGAGGAACAGCACCTCATATTCCGTCTGGGGTCCTTGCGCCCCTATGGCATCAACATTGAATTCCCCCAATTTGGCTAGCCTGTGCTGTCCCCTCCCCTTCCTTCACCCTCTAGCTGTCTCCTCCCACCCTCCCATCCGCCCCCCCTCGGGCTCCTCCTCTTCCCCCTTTTCCTTCTTTCTTTCCCCACCCCCCATCAGTCTGAAGAAGGGTTTCGGCCCGAAACGTCGCCTATTTCCTTCGCTCCATAGATTAGGTATGTTGCAAAGCCTACCTGAAGCGTCCTTGAAAATCTTCCGTTGTGGGTGTGCGCGATTTTGGCGCCGTTTAGAGGGGGCGGGTTTAAAACGCGATTTTCTCTAAGCTGTTCCAATCGAAAATGTTCAGCCTAGTTAATTATTAACGAAAAATCGCTGGAAGACCCCGTCGCAAAAGCTATTATTAGGTTTAAAGGCCTTGAATAATAGTTATAGTAGTTTAAAAATCAATCTTTAAACCCGCGACCGTCACCAACCGCAGGGTCTCATAAAGCAGATAGCAGAAGTTAGGTTGTATATTTTTACATTAAAAAGGGCTTCTAAAGATCCCGTTATACAAAGTTTACTATTGCGAGTAGCTCAATTTGGGCCCATTATATCGCGCAGTATTTTTCTCGGCATTTGAGGCACAAATCTACCGCAATGTGAACGTTCTAAACCAGCGCGTTCCACAGGGACCCACTGGAAAGCTGATTTAAATGGGCATTTATTTACAGCAATTAAACACTAAATTCCTTCCATTTGGCCTATAAATTAATGTAAATGAGATTTAAAAATCATGTTTTATTGTGAATTATTTGTGAATATTATTTGGACATTTAGGCTATTTAAAAATGTTAATCATTTATTAAGAAATGGATAGATGTTTAGATCTAGTAATTGAAGTCTGAAATTAGCTACAATTAGGTAACTAACTAATTATATGCTTTAATTTCAGGTCATCCAAGTAAGATTATTTTATATTTGTTTCAGAATGCTTCAATCTATGATAACTGAAAATTTCATTCAGTTCTCTTAATTTTTAAGAAAGTTATGGGCTTTTGACTGTTCACGATCACAGCTTTTTTGTTATGTCCATAGAAAATCAATAGGGAACAAGATGCTCATTTCCCAGTATGAAAATGGCCATAACTTTTTAAATACTTGAGATATGAAAGTGAATTAGGTGTCAAATTAAACTTATTTTTATGCTTTATCTGATGGGATAAATTACAGACTTGATTTTTAAAATCTCAAAATTTTGTAACATTGCTACATAGATGCTGCTGCACCCGCTGAGTTCCTCCAGCAATTTTGTGTACCTTCGATATTCCAGCATCTGCAGTTCCCTTTTGAACACTTTGTCTACTCCACTGCGATATCTCTTCAAGGTATGCCTACTTTGAAGAAGTTCTCCTCCTCTCTCCGGAGACAGTTTCACAACCTCCTCTCTAACTGCACACCTTCTGTGATCCCCCCTGCCCTCCAACTGTACGACCATACCCTTACCCAGACTCGATACCACAGCCACATCTGCTTCCTCGGGTCCTGTCTGCGCCATCATCTCATACCCCACGGCTTCCAGCTCCAGTTCCCTACCGCCCAGTTCGGACCCCAACCGGACCATCGGTACCGACTGGCTATCCACCGGCATACCCAGCAATTCTCCAACCGGGCACTGAGATCCACCCTGGTCGCGATGCGCCGGCACCAACAGGACCTCACATCGACACTCCCTGGACTTCAGGCCTCACTAACCCTGACCTGCAACGGACCCCAGCTGTATTTCATCCGCCGGAAGATCCACCTCTTAAATAAAAAATTCCTGGCCCACCTTAACTCCACCAAGGACCTTAAATTATCCCGACTCCAGGCCGCTCCCGACGCCTACACTCCGCGACTCGACCGCCCGCAGACTCCGGGCCCCAACCCTGGCCCGCATCGCATCGCCTGCCCGAGTCCCGCGACGCCATCTTGGCCTCGAGGAGCGACTTCCATACGCACCGGGCCGCCGCCTTCACCGACCTCTACATCGATGCCGCCGCCGACCCTCACCTGCCGACCGATGACGCCCAGCCTCGCAGCTTCAACGGTAACTTGGACTCGCTCCCCCTCGCCGATTCCTCCGACATCGCCACCCGACCCCAACTACCCGACAACGCCGCCGGACCGGGGCTATCTCAACATGGCCGCCGCTACGCACCCGATTCATCTCGCCGCCGACCCGCCGACCATCCGCCCACCGGGACCACCCACGCATCGCCCGCGGACCCCGACTCAACCACCACTGGACTCCGACCATCGGGTCCGGTGACCCGCGCCGCTGGACTCCGACCATCGGGTCCGTTGACCCGCGCCACTGGACTCCGACCATCGGGTCCGTTGACCCGCGCCACTCCACCCCCCTCCAGCAACCCACAGCCGTCGCCTTACCTGGAGCCTGGACTCTGCACTGGGCCTGCAGCCTTCACGCTGCTTACTCCCACTCTCCTCGATTTAATTCCACCGGGTCCTAGCGCCCGTCTGCCCAGCCGTGCTAACCTCAGTGGCTGCTCCACTGACCCTCCCCCATCCCCCCCCAACCATGTCACACCCGCTCTTCCCCACCCACCTCACAGCCCTCTCTCCCCCCCACCCCCTGACCACCCACCACCCCTCCAACACCCACAACCCCGTACCCAGTCTACCCACCTGCCTTCCTCTGGCCCCAACTCCCACCCCTGCCGGGTGTTCACCATCCCCCCCGACCTCCCCCTCTCCCCCACCCAACGGTCTGTCCTCAGCAGAGGTCTCACCTTTGTCCCCCTCCGTCCCCATCTCAATGAGTTCCGCGCCCACCATGACTTGGAGAGCTTCTACCGTCGTCTCCGCCTCACAGCGCACTTCCATGGGAAGGAGTCCTCGCCCCCTAATGATGACCCCTTTTCCCGTCTCCAACGCACCCCCTCCTCGTGGAACCCCCCTCAGAAAGTCCCGGCTCTGGAACTCTTCATTCAGAACTGCCGCCGCGACGTCAACCGCCTCAACTTCTCCACTCCCCTGTCTCACTCCAATCTTTCCCCCTCTGAACGCACTGCCATCGAATCTCTCCGCAAAAACCCAGACTGGGTCATCAAACCAGCCGACAAGGGAGGTGCCGTGGTAGTCTGGCGCGTCGATCTCTACAAAGCTGAGGCCACGCGCCAACTCTCGGACACCTCCTCCTACTTACCCTTGGACCATGACCCCACTGACGAGCACCAGGCCACCATTTCTAGCACCATCACCGACTTCATCAATTCCCACGCCCTACCTGACCAAGCCTCCAAACTCATCGTTCCCCAGCCCCGCACGGCCCGTTTTTACCTTCTCCCTAAAATCCACAAACCCGGCTCTCCCGGCAGACCCATTGTCTCTGCGTGTTCGTGCCCCACCGAACTCATCTCCACATACCTTGACACCATCCTATCCCCCTTGGTCAAATCCCTCCCCACCTATGTTCTAGACACCTCAGACACTCTCCGCCGCCTCCACGCATTCCACTCTCTGGGCCCTCACCCCCTCATCTTCACCATGGATGTCCGGTCACTCTACACCTCCATCCCCCACCAGGATGGCCTCAAAGCCCTCCGGTTCTTCCTCGACCAGAGGAGCAACCTTTACCCAGCCACTGACACTCTCCTCCGCTTAGCGGAGTTGGTCCTCACCCTCAATAACTTTACATTTGACTCCTCCCATTTCCTCCAAACACAAGGCGTAGCTATTGGCACACGCATGGGCCCCAGCTACGCCTGCCTCTTTGTCGGGTACGTTGAACAATCCTTGTTCAATGCGTACCAGGGCCCCATCCCCGACCTCTACCTCCGCTACATTGACGACTGCTTTGGTGCCACCTCCTGCACCCACACACAACTGACTGACTTCATCCACTTCACCACCAACTTCCATCCGGCACTCCAATACACCTGGACGATTTCCGACACTTCCCTACCATTCCTTGACCTCACCATCTCCATCGCAGGGGACAGACTCCTGACCGACATACATTATAAACCCACTGACTCACATGGCTATCTGGACTACACGTCTTCCCACCCTGCCCCCTGTAAAGACTCCATCCCTTACTCCCAATTCCTCCGCCTACGCCGCATCTGTTCCCAGGATGAGACATTTCATACCAGGGCATCGGTAATGTCCTCGTTCTTCAGGGAACGGGGATTCCCCTCCGCCACCATAGATGAGGCTCACACCAGGGTCTCATCCATACCCCGCAACACTGCTCTCTCTCCCCATCCCCGCACACGCAACAAGGGCAGAGTCCCTCTGGTCCTCACCTTTCACCCCACCAGCCGGCAAATACAACACATAATCCTCCGCCATTTCCGCCACCTCCAACGTGACCCCACCACTCGCCACATCTTCCCATCTCCCCCCATGTCTGCCTTCCGCAAAGACCGCTCCCTCCGCAACTCCCTCGTCAATTCTTCCCTTCCCTCCCGCACCACCCCCTCCCCGGGCACTTTCCGTTGCAACCGCAAGAAATGCAACACCTGTCCCTTCACCTCCCCCCTCGACTCCATTCAAGGTCCCAAGCAGTCGTTCCAGGTGCGACAAAGGTTCACCTGTATCTCCTCCAACCTCATCTACTGCATCCGCTGCTCTAGATGTCAGCTAATTTACATCGGTGAGACCAAGCGTAGGTTGGGCGACCGTTTCGCCGAACACCTCCGCTCGGTCCGCCTTAACCTACATGACCTCCCGGTGGCTCAGCACTTCAACTCCCCCTCCCATTCCCAATCCGACCTCTCTGTCCTGGGTCTCCTCCATTGCCAGAGTGAGCAACAGCGGAAATTGGAGGAACAGCACCTCATATTCCGTCTGGGGTCCTTGCGCCCCTATGGCATCAACATTGAATTCCCCCAATTTGGCTAGCCTGTGCTGTCCCCTCCCCTTCCTTCACCCTCTAGCTGTCTCCTCCCACCCTCCCATCCGCCCGCCCTCGGGCTCCTCCTCTTCCCCCTTTTCCTTCTTTCTTTCCCCCCCCCCCATCAGTCTGAAGAAGGGTTTCGGCCCGAAACGTCGCCTATTTCCTTCGCTCCATAGATGCTGCTGCACCCGCTGAGTTCCTCCAGCAATTTTGTGTACCACCTATCTTAGTATCATTTGCATACTTACTAATCCAATTTACCACACCATCATCCAGATCATTGATGTATATGACAAACAACAGTGGACCCAACACAGATCCCTCAGGCACCCCACTAGTCACTATAAATTCTTATAAAGGAAGAATGATAAAGAACGGAAGCTAAAAGCAGGATTTTTAGTAATCACTGTCGGAATATTAATTCTGATTACCTGACAGAAAATAACCATGCAGTGTAATTCAGAAGTAGTGTAATTAGCAGGATGATCAGTTCATAATTAATCCTTCCTGACCCTGGACTAAGTGCTTTAATCACCCACTAATGACCACTTTCCAATTTGCTGCAGCTAAAAGTTTGCAGTGTTAAATTGATTTATAAAAAAATCATACTTTCTGGCCTGATTTCTTGATCCAATCCCCTTGCATTTTCCAGCACTATTTTGGACTTGAAAGCATTGACCAGATCCTAAATATGTTTGTTCATTATTGGCAGTTTTCCAAGCACAGTATACCTGGAGAACCGACACGCCTTAGAAGCAGGCGTAATGTGTAGGAATGAACCTGTTGGGTCGAATGGCCTAATTCTGCTCCTAATCATCTATCAATTTGTGAACTGCAGATGCTGCTTTACACCAAAGATAGACACAAAATGCTGAAGTAACACAGCGGGTTAGGCAGCATCTCTGGAGAAAAGGTATAGGTGGCGTTTACAGTCAAAAGGTCTCGACCCAAAACATCACCTATTCATAGAAACATAGAAAATAGGTGCAGGAGTAGGCCATTCGGCCCTTCAATATGATCGTGGCTGATCATCCAACTCAGTATCCTGTACCTGCCTTCTCTTCATACCCCCTGATCCCTTTAGCCACAAGGGCCACATCTAACTCCCTCTTAAATATAGCCAATGAACTAGCCTCAACTACTCTCCAGAGATGCTGCCTGACCCGCTGAGTTAAAGGCAGGTGTTACAGTTAACAATAACTGAGATCACACCACGGCAAAACTAAAACATAATTTAAAAACTGAGGAGAAATTTAAAACACACTCCAAACTCTCACCTCAATGTGATATTGCTACATCATGTGATAGAAGCAAGGGACAGAACAAAAAAAAATAAAGCTATTAAGATGTAATTATTACAAAGTTAAGTGAACTAAAGTAAACTTTGCAAGCACCAAATTTATTTCAAACCAATTGCCTAACTTTCTATTGCCTTGTGCAGTATCAGCCTTTGTTTATTCATTTTAATAAGTAGACAGATTCAGCACTGAATTAATATACCACTTGTATCCCAGGGAAACAATAATTCCAACCTCTTAATTTTCTTGGTCGGTGCATTGAATTTGAAAAGCTCTTGATTTTATATTCATTTCATGTTCCTCTTTATCTTAAATAACGAAATAACGGGCGGCACAATGGCACAGTACCAAAGACCCGGGTCGATCCTGATTACTGAGTTTGTACGTTCTCTCTCTGACTGTGTGGGTTTTCTCCAGGTGCTCCGGTTTCCTCCCACCCTTTCAAGACATGCAGGTTTCAAGGTTAATTGGCTTCTGTAAATTGTTCTTAAGGTGTGGGATAGAATTAGTATATGGGTGATTGTTGGTCGGCATGGACTCGGTGGGCCAAAGGGCCTGTTTCCACGCTCTATCTCTGAACTAATCTAAACTAAACTAATCTACACTGATCTAATCTAAACTAAACTAAACACATTTAAATGCCAAGATGACGCACTTTTTAGAATAAATCAGAGCTTAATATAACATTAAAATGTCACAATGTGCTGGCGTAACTCAGCGGGTCAGGCAGCATCCCCGGAGAACACGGATAGGTGACGTTACACATAACCTTAATATAACATGAGATTCATTGTGGCTAACTATTATTGCAAATAAATATAATCATTCATTAATCGTTATGTAAATATAGCTTAATCTAGATGAAGAGAAGTTCTCAAGACAATCTAATAATTGTGCAAAGTGCTCAAAGTTAATGGCAAATGGCAAATTGTTAGCTGTGTGAGTAAAATGCTTTTCATTCAAAGTATCACACCAGGCAATGTGTCAGATTTCAAATGAGCAAGTTTACTCAACAGTGTGAGAGAGCACTCGATTCAATACTGGCCACGTTTGGTGCCTTTGACATTAAGCTGAAGAAATATCTGATTGCCATTCGTGCTGTCTGGTGGATGACACCATTGGAGATCACATTCCCTACTCACAGGTTCACAGGTTATAGGAGTAGAATTTGGCCATTCGGCCCATCAAGTCTACTCCGACATTCAATCATGGCTGATCTCTGCCTCCTAATCCCCTTTTCCTGCCTTCTCCCCATAACCCTTGACACCCGTTCTAATCAAGAATCCTGCCTGCACAATCAGGTATCTTCAGAAGTGCATGAACTTCATACAGTCAGAGCCAAGATTGTCCCCCCCCCCCCCCAAGGTTAGAGTAGATTCCCCCTTTTCCAAACGCATGCCTTCCACGAGTCAGATGTTTAGCCTGATGGTGATACTGTGCCGGTTCCTATTAAGATGAGGGAGAAATAGATCAGCCATGATTGAATGGCGGAGTAGACTTGATTGGCCAAATGGTCTAATTCTACTCCTATTCCTTATGACCTTACCAGCGCTTTATAGAGCCTCAACATTACATCCCTATTTTTGTATATAATCACTCTTGTTTTTGTATATAAGCACAAGTGAGATCAACCGATTGAACAAATGGTGCCAACATAATAACCTGGCTATCAACGCCAGCAAAACCAAGGCACTGATTGTGGACTTTGGAAGGGGTAGGATAGGGACCCACAATCCCGTTTACATCAATGGTTTACATCAGATGGTGGAAAGGGTCAAGAATTTCAAATTCCTGGGCGTGCACACTTCCAAAGATCTCTCCTGGTCCCAGCACACTGATGCAATTATAAAGAAAGCACATCAGCGCCTCTACTTACTGAGAAGATTATGGAGAGTCGGTATGTCAAAGAGGACTCTCTCGAACTTCTACAGGTGCACAGTAGAGAGCATGCTGACTGGTTGCATCGTGGCTTGGTTCGGCAACCTGAGCGTCCAGGAGCGGAAAAGGATGCAGAAAGTTGTGACCACTGCCCAGTCCATCATCGGCTCTGACCTCCCCACCATCGAAGGGACCTATCGCAGTCACTGCATCAAAAAGGCAGCCAACATCATCAAGGACCCACACCATCCTGGCCACGCTCTCATCTCTCTGCTGCCATCGGGCAGAAGGTACCGGAGCCTGAAAACTGGTACATCCAGGTTCAGGAACAGCTTCTTCCCCACAGCCATCAGGCTATTAAACTCACCATCAAACAGACTCTGAACTATAACAGCCTATTGCACTTTATCTGCTTATTTATGTGTATATTGAACTGAACTGTTCTGTATTTTTGCTTACAATATTCTGTTGTGCTGCAGCAAGCAAGAATGCCATTGTCCTATCTGGGACACATGTCAATAAACTCGCTAGACTTGACTTAACTCTTGAAATAAATGCTAGCATTGAGTTTGCTTTCTTTACTACTGATTCGTCTTGCAGATTAACGTTATGGGAATCCTGCACCAGCACTCCCAAGTCCTTCTGCACCTCCGATTTCCTGATTTTCAACCCATTTAGAAAATAGTCTTTGCCTTTATTCCTACCTATCCCACCCGACAAGTCACCAAAACACCAGACTAACTCATTCTCAATGGAGAAACCAATCCCATGAAATCAGCACGCCTCCCACAGTTTGCCCCTTCAGAAGAAGGTGGAATCACTGCCCTGTGCTTTGAGCCTTCCATCTCCTGACCAATGTGTCTTACCCAGGGCAGCGATGGCAATGGGAGCACATTCAAGTTCTCTGGCCAAGATAGTGTTGCAATGTTCGAATTGGCTGTGAGGGATCCCCATTTTCCAGATTTTGGACTTCAAATAGACCAGATTCTGAACTTATAGACCAGTTAGCCTGACATCGGTGGTGGGGAAGTTGCTGGAGTCAATTATAAAAGATGAGATAGCCGCACATTTGGATAGCAGTAACAGGATTGGTCCGAGTCAGCATGGATTTACGAAGGGGGAAATCATGCTTGACTGATCTTCTGGAATTTTTTGAAGATATAACTCAGAAAATGGACAAGGGAGAGCCAGTGGATGTAGTGTACATAGACTTTCAGAAAGCATTTGATAAGGTCCCACATAGGAGATTAGTGGGCAAAATTAGGGCACATGGTAGAGTGTTGACATGGATAGAGAAGTGGTTGGCAGACAGGAAACAAAGAGTAGGGATTAACGGGTCCCTTTCAGAATGGCAGGCAGTGACTAGTGGGGTACCACAAGGCTCGGGGCTGGGACTGCAGCTATTTACAATATACATCAATGATTTGGATGAAGGGATTCAAAGTAACATTAGCAAATTTGCAGATGACACAAAGCTGGGTGGCAGTGTGAACTGTGAGGAGGATGCTTTGAGAATGCAGGGTGACTTGGACAGGTTGGGGGAATGGGCAGATGCATGGCAGATGAAGTTTAATGCGGATAAATGTGAGGTTATCCACTTTGGTAGCAAAACCAGGAAGGCAGATTACTATCTAAATGGCGTCAGGTTGGGAAAAGTGGAAGTACAACGGGATCTGGGGGTCCTTGTACATCAGTCTATGAAAGTAAGCATGCAGGTACAGCAGGCAGTGAAGAAAGCGAATGGCATGTTGGCCTTTATAACAAGAGGAATCGAATATAGGAGCAAAGAGGTCCTTCTGCAGTTGTACATAGCCCTAGTGAGACCACACCTGGAGTATTGTGTGCAGTTTTGGTCCCCTAATTTGAGGAAGGACATTCTTGCTATTTAGGGAGTGCAGCGTAGGTTTACAAGGTTAATTCCCGGGATGGCGCGACTGTCATATGCTGAGAGAATGGAGCAGCTGGGCTTGTACACTCTGGAGTTTAGAAGGATGAGAGGGTCTCTCATTGAAACATATAAGATTGTTAAGGGCTTGGACACACTAGAGGCAGGAAACATGTTCCCGATGTTGGGGGAGCCCAGAACCTGGGGCCACAGTTTAAGAATAAGGAGTAAGCCATTTAGAACGGAGATGAGGAAACACTTTTTCTCACAGAGAGTGGTGAGTCTGTGGAATTCTCTGCCACAGAGGGTGGTGGAGGCAGGTTCTTTGGATGCTTTCAAGAGAGAGCTAGATAGGGCTCTTAAAAATAGCGGAGTCAGGGGATATGGGGAGAAGGCAGGAACAGGGTACTGATTGTGGTCAGCCATGATCACATTGAATGGCGGTGCTGGCTCGAAGGGCCAAATGGCCTACTCCTGCATCTATTGTCTATTGTCAAATGGAACAGTGCTTGTCTGTAATGTCTTTTAATCTTAGAGCTCAGTCTGTTTCGTCGGCGAGACAAGTACAAGATTTTACAACAATATACTCCCAATCCCACAGTATTTAGTTTAGTGATACAGCGTTGAAACAGGCCCTTTGGCCCACTCAGTCCACAGACACTAGTTCTATCCTACACACTGGGGATAATGTTACAGAAGCCAATTAACAAACATGTAGGATGGAACTGCAGATGCCGGTTTACACAAAATTCTGGAGCAACTCAGCGGGTCAGGCAACATCTTGGAGAAAAGCCATAGGTGATGCCAAAAGAAGGATCTTGACGCAAAACATTATCTATTCCTTTTCTTCTGTGGTGCTGCCTGACCCTTCTTTGTGAGGTGGGAGATTGCAACCTTCACGTGGTCCACCCTGTTTTGATGAATGCAATCAACCTGCCGTGCAAACAAACAAAAGATCAAACAGAACAAGTATAGGCTGTGCACACCATACGCAAGAAGAAGGCCCTCTGTGTTACTCCAGCATTTTGTGTCAACCTACAAACCTGCACATCTTTGGGAGTGCGGGAGGAAACTGGAGAACTTGGGGAAATAAAGCCCCCCCGGTCACAGGGAGAACGTACAGACTCCGCACAGACAGCACTGTAGTCAGGATCGAACCCGGTTATCTGGCGCTGTAAGGCAGCGACTCTATTGCTGCATCACCGTGCCGCATTTTGAGTTTAACATCGCAGGAGAAACCGTGAAAAGATAGTCAGAGAAGATGTTTCCACTAGTGGGAGAGTCTAGGGCTAGAGGTCGTAGCCTCAGAATTAAAGGACATTCTTTTAGGAAGGAGATGAGGAGGAATATCTTTAGTCAGAGGGTGGTGAATCTGTGGAATTCTTTGCTACTGGTGGCTGTGGAGGCAAGTTCAGTTAATATGTTTAAGGCAGAGATAGATAGGTTCTTGATTAGTACAGGCGTCAGAGGGAGAAAGCAGGAGAATGGGGTTAGGAGGGATAGATAGATCAGCCGTGATTGAATGGCGGAGTAGACTTGATGGGCCGAATGGCCTAGGTCTACTATCGCTTATGACCTTATGACAACTGATGATGGGATTGAGAATTTATGCTGCTGAAAAAATGGATTTATCTCCGATTTTCTTGAACTATAAAGAGAAATATTTTGTTTGAACTGCACTGAAATTGTCTTATACTTCAACAAAACTACCACTAATTGGGTTTACGTAGAACATAGAAAGGTTCAACACTAGAACAGGCCCTTTGGCTGTACTGAAAATGATGCCAAGATAAACTAATCTCATCTGCCTGCACATGATCCATATTCCTCATGTCCCTGCACATCCTCCAGCACTTTGTGTTCTGTTCACGATTCCAGCCTCTGCAGTTCCTTGTGTCGCCAGCAAATTTAAGTTGTTTTACCCTCTGGTATAAAGGGGCAAGTGCCGGTACAAAGACGGGTGGTCTTGCCTGTAAACCAGACAATAACAAACTCACGCCTTATTTCCTTTTGTTTCCATAAAATACTTGAAGATGTGATGTGAACTCAGGAAACTATTTTGCATTTCAACATTGCAGTCAAGAAAATCATCCCACCAAGACCTTTAAGGGCATAGAACTTGCATCATGATAATTTATTGGGTTAGTAACGGTGTCTAAGATTATGGATCATGAGAGGAATTGATAGGGTGAATGCACAGTGTCCTTATTTCCCCAGAGTAGGAGAATCAAAAACTACATGCCATGGGTTTAATTTGAGAGGGGAGAGATTTCAGAGGATCTTAAGAGACATTGAGGTCCTTGGACATACAGGTGTCATGGGTTATGGGGAGAAGGCAGGAGAATGGGGTTAAGAGGGAAAGATAGATCTGCCATGATTGAATGGTGGAGTTGACTTGATGGGCCGCATGGCCTAATTCTGCTCCTATCACTTATGACCTTATTATGGGAGAAGGTAGGAGAATCTGTGTAGTCTTTTAAGTTCCTGGAGCCATCATCTCCAAGGACCTTAAATGGGGGTTACCATCGACTCCAGTCAAAAAGCCACAACAGAGGATGTACTTCCTGCGGCAGCTGAGGAAGCACAATCTGCCACAGGCAATGATGGTCCAATTCTACACGGCCATCGTAGAGTCTGTCCTCACCTTCTCCATCATGGTCTGGTTTGGCTCAGTCACCAAGCACGACGTCCGGAGGCTGCAGCGAATCGTCCGATTAGCTGAGAAGGTTGTTGGCTGCAACCTTCCCTCCATTGACGAACTGTACACTGCAAGGGCCAGGAAGCGAGTGGGTAAGATCATCTCTGACCCCTCTCACCCTGGCCACAAACTCTTTGAATCACTTCCCTCCAGAAGGTGACTCTGGACTAAAGCTGCCACAGCCAGACATAAAAACAGATTTTTTTTCCACGAGTAGTAGCTCTACTCAATAACCAAAAATCTGTAGCCTCCTTTTGCTCTGGTATTTTATTTAATTCACATGTTTAATCAATAATGTTTTATTATTAATATTTAACGTGTCATTCCTAACTGTCACTGTATGTCATGTTGTCACTTGTGGGCGGAGCATAAAGACAAATTCCTTGTATGTGAATACTTGGCCAATAAACTTATTCATTCATTCATTCATTCATTCATTCATTCAATCGGATTGAGAGGGAAAGATATGACTTGCCAGCCATGGAGGAATAGACTCGATGGGCCAAATAGCCTCATTCTGCTCCTATGTCTTACGAACTTCATAACTTAAAAACAATTGTTGAGATTTAAAGCAGTATCAAAGTAAAAGTCTTTAAAAGTGGGAAAATAGCCTTGATACGTTCAATGCAATAATGGCAAAACATCCATTTAAGCGCTGAAAATATTGAAGCCATTCAGGCTGAAAAGATGGGAATAGTTCATTCTAAAGATCAAATTGAGGATAATCAATGTTCTAAAAATGTTTTGGGCCAAGACCATCCATAGCAGAACACAGGGCTTGATTAAACATTCGATATTTGTCATAGGTAAGATCTATGGGGCATATGGTTTCATACCTTGTGAGATAGGCATTGAAATTGCAAAAAACATCTTGTAGGCCAAGTGTACAGCTGAATTCATCACTAAGATAGAAGATATCTATAACTTTACCAAGTTGCTAAGATGTTACAAAGTTACCAGGTTACAAAGATATTACAAACATAGAAACATAGAAAATAGGTGCAGGAGGCGGCCATTTGGCCCTTCGAGTCTGCACCGCCATTCATTGTGATCATGGCTGATCATCCACTATTTTCTCAAGCTGGGAAAAATAAACACAAAGGTTATCAGTTGATTTTAGCGCAGTCAGCACAACTTAGTTTAGACATACACCGTGGGAACAGGCCCTTCGGCCCTCTGCGTCAGGGCCGACCAGTAATTACCCTGTACACTAGCACTATCCGACACAAAGAAATAGCTATTTGTTATTGTCAAGCAGTCTGATACTGAAATTAACTTTAACAGGCATGGAGGCACAATAATTGTGAAATTCTCCTAAATAAAATTAAAAATGTACTAGGGACAATTTGCAATTTTTCAGAAGCCAATTAACCTACAAACCTGTCTGTCTTTAGAGTGTGGGAGGAGACCGGAGCACCCGGAGAAAACCCACATGATCATAGGGAGAACGTACAAACTCCACACTGAATAGCACCCTTCATCAGGATCGAACCCGGGTCTCTGGCGCTGCAAGGCAGCAACTATACCGTTGTGCCACAGTGCCGCCCTAAAGGCACGAGCACGGAATCAGAACATTCGGCCCAAATTGTCCATGCTGACCAAGATGCCCCATCTAAGCTAATGCCATTGGCCCATATACCTCGAAACATTTCCTATCCATGTGCAGTCCAAGTGTCTTTTAAATGTTATTTTACTTCGGAGTCACGTGAGTGACTACGTGAAGAACCCACCAGGACGCATGCGTGTCATATTGCTTCATGCATTGCGAAACGACCGGCGGGGTGGAGCGTTCCCCCGCAGCGGTAATTTTGAAACCGAGACCGACAGGTAAGTGAATTACTCTGCGGTCGTTTTTTGTTTCCCGTGCTGTTTTTTACAGGGGGAAACTATGGACAAAAATAGAGTCCACAAGGGCTGCGTCTAAAGCTGGCTGGGGAGGACCGCGGAGTTGCGGGCAGCCAGCAGCAGCTGAAGGCACCAGCATCACCGTGAGTGGGATCAGCTGTGCCCGACTTGGCACCCGCGCCGGCCAGATCAACATCACGGCCGGGCGGGAAGGCTATACAGAACAGAGCCGTTGACTCTGACAAGTCGGACTGCAAGAACGTGACAGACTCCGGGAGATGGAGTCTAGTCACCATGGGTTATACAAAACACCCACAGCAGCACCTTACGTAGGGCTGCACAGTGCATCTCCCTCGTCAGAGGGCAGTACTGGGGGTCAGTTCTGGGCTGACCCTGAAGGGGGGTTTGCTGAACAAACAACAAGTGTGCAGGGGGTGCAGGAAGGAGGAAACCTACTGGACATGGTGTCCAATTACATACAGCCAGATCAGACTGGAAAATATCTAGAGCAAAAACTAGCATCCAGCATTGACTTCCTATCATTCAAGCAACTACAGGAACAGGCTGCGATGGACACCACTGCCAAATATTTGGCACCAGGAAATTGTGTATCCCTGAATGTTCCAGTGGTGAACAATTGTATTTGGAAACACGTCGGAGCAGGAGTTAGAAGCCTGGATGTAAAGCTCCAGAAAGTACTAAAATTACTAACAGCAGGGATCACAGCATTCGCTCGCACAGTGGAGGCGACAACAGGAAGGACCTCCTGCACTCAAAGACAGCACCCTTACGCACCCACCAGCAGAGCAAGACAATCAGAAGCTGGTGAAAGCTCAAAGGCCGGACATACAGGACAGCGGTCTTTTTTAGGCCATGGCCCAGACCGGCCTTCGTGGAAAATGCGCAAACCCCAAACCCAAACCCAGACACCGGCGCCTCAACCTCCTCGAAGACTACACAGGAAGAAGTAAACTTTCCACTGGTAACCGTGGAGGTAGGTGGGTCTGGTCCCTTACAAATTATAGGAAGTGTGGATAATACACATATCGGTGGGAGATTACACTTCTTTTGGGAGGCATGGAATGCATTAACAACAGACACTTATATCCTAAACAGTATCCAGGGATATACCATTGAATTTGTGCACAAAAATAGCCCCAGTTCAGCATGCACCGAACCGAACGTTCGTACTTTCACGAAAAGAAAAATTGGAAGCACATGCTGAACTGGTGAGACTCCACGCTAAGGGGGTTATTGAAAAAACCCAACATGATTCTCTGGAATTTGTGTCTAATATCTTTACCAAAAACAAAAAAGATGGTGGTTTTCGCATCATCATAGATTTGACCAAATTGAATACATTTGTGCAGTATATTCATTTCAAAATGGAAACCTTTGTTACTGCCAAACAATTGATTTCCACAGGCTGCTTCATGGCTAGCATCGACCTAAAAGATGCTTACTATTCATTGCCTATACGGATTGATCACAGACGTTATTTAAAATTCAACTGGATGGGGCAGCTCTGGCAGTATAGAGCTCTTCTCCACAGTGGGCAACCTCCTCAAGCCTCGAGCCAACACTCTCCCTACCTCTACTCCGGATCTCTGCAACTCATTCCTCCACCTTTTCGCTGATAAAATCAGCACCATCTATCAATCTTTATCCCCTGTACCCGACTCCCCAGCATCTACTCCACCACCTACCAAGGCCCCTCCTTTCAACATCTCCACTGACCTCCTTACCCCTCCTCCACACTGCTTCCTCTCCCAGTTTGACCTGGTCACCCCTATTGAAATCTCCAAACTCATCTGCTCTTCCAAACCCACTACCTGCTCCCTCGACCCTCTCCCCACTCCCCTGCTGAAGTCCTGCCTCTCCGTTCTCTGCCCCTACCTCACTAATCTCTTCAACTCCTCATTGTCCCAAGGAATTGTCCCCTCCGCTTTCAAAACTGCTGCTGTTACACCAATCTTAAAGAAACCTGGTCTTGATCCCTCCTCTCTCATTAACTACCGCCCAATCTCAAACCTCCCCTTTCTTTCAAAAACCCTGGAGCGTATCGTTGCGTCGCAACTTCATTCCCACCTCCTTGCGTATAACCTACTTGAACCCCTCCAATCTGGCTTTCGCCCCCTCCATAGCACAGAAACTGCTCTCCTCAAAGTCCTCAACGACCTCCTCACCTCTGCTGACACTGGTTCCCTCAACATCCTCATCCTCCTCGACCTGAGCGCAGCCTTCGATACAGTGAACCATAACATCCTGCTCACCAGACTCAAAGACCTCGGCATTGAAGGCTCTGCACTCAGCTGACTCCGTTCCTACCTTTCCAACAGATCCCACCTCATCTCTCTCCACAACCACACCTCTGCTACAGCCACAGTCACTCAAGGCGTTCCCCAAGGCTCCGTACTCGGCCCCCTCCTCTTCATCATCTACATCCTCCCCCTTGGTCAGATACTCCGCCACTTCAACCTGGACTTCCACTGTTACGCTGATGACACCCAGATCTACCTCGGCACCAAATCCCCCCACAACCCCCCCCCCCCTCTCCCATATCAACTCCTGTGTCAGCTATAAAAACCTGGATGCAACATAATTTCCTCAAACTCAACAGCGATAAGACAGAATTCCTCCTCATAGGCTCCAAAGCCACACTCAGCAAAATCAATAACCCCACTCTCACCATCGACGGCACCACTGTCTCCCCATCTCCCCAGGCCCGCAACCTTGGCGTGATCTTTGATTCCACCCTCTCCCTTGAGCCTCACATCCGCCATGTCATTAAAACCTCCTTCTTTCATCTCCGCAACATCGCCAAACTCAGACCCTCTCTCACACCGCCCGCTGCTGAAAGACTCATCCATGCCTTCATCTCCTCCCGACTGGACTATTGCAACTCACTTCTCCTTGGCATCAGCTTCACCTACATCAACCGACTCCAACTGGTCCAGAACGCAGCCGCCCGACTCATCACCCACACCAAATCCTGGCATCACATCACTCCAGTCCTCAAACAACTTCACTGGCTTCCCATCTCCCACCGGATCACCTACAAAATCCTGATCCTCACCTACAAAGCCCTCCACCATCTGGCCCCCCATATCTCACTGACCTCCTCTCCCCCTACCAACCCTCACGGTCCCTCAGATCCACATCAGCCGGTCTCCTCTCCATCCACAAGTCCAACCTCCGCAGTTTAGGGGACAGAGCCTTCTCCAGGGCAACTCCCAGGCTCTGGAACTCCCTCCCCCAACTGATCCGCAATTCCGTGTCCCTCACCATCTTCCAGTCCCGCCTCAAGACCCATCTCTTCACCTCTGCCTATCCTTAGCCCCACATCCCCCTCCCTTTTCATCTGTGCATTAATTGCCTTATTATTGTGTTTTGTATTGAATTCTGTCTTTACTTTGTGTACTAGTCATGTCTCTACTATTTATTTAATTCCGCTTACATGTTTTTCCTCTACCTGCAAAATTGTGGGCAAAAGTTTGGAATTAGCTAAACTAGCTGTATCAGCCACCAAACAATGTTTGAGAAACTGGGGTTTATCATCCATCCAGTTAAATCTAAACTAACGCCTTCCAACATAATGGATTATTTCGGGTTCACAATTGACTCAGTTCACATGTCGGTGACTTTACCAAAGGACAAGGCTACAGTCTTAACTGAGGCCTGCAACAACCTCATTGACATCAGTGAACCATCTATTAGATTGGTAGCAAGGGTAATTGGCAAAATAGTGGCTGCTTTTCCAGCCACACAATTTGGACCTTTGTATTACCAAAATTTACAAAGGGCAAAAACACAAGCACTCAAAATTAATGCTGGTCATTTCGACAGACCAATGAAGCTACCAATCAAAGCAATTATGGAATTAAAATGGTGGAGGGATAACATTCGGCATTGTTCCAGCCCTATCATTGTCAGCAACCCCTCAGTGGTGCTACAAACTGATGCCAGTGCGCTTGGTTGGGGTGCTACCAACTCCATCTCTAGCTGTGGAGGTAGATGGAATGCACACGAGGCATCATTACTTCAGACACTTGGCATAAACTACCTGGAAATGTTGGGTGCGTTCTATGGCTTAAAATCATACTGTTCTGGAATGCATCACCAGCATGTTAGACTACAGATTGACAATACCACCGTGGTGGCATATATTAACCATATGGGTGGAATCAAATCGACATCATGTGACAATCTGGCTAATACAATTTGGCAATGGTGTATTCAGAAAAATATTTGGATATCAGCTACTTACCTACCAGGTAACCTCAATTCAGTGGCAGACACCAGGTCACGCAAATTCAATGAAAACATCGAATGGATGTTGGATCAAAAAGTATTTGCTGATATTGTAGCACGGTACGGAACACCAGATATCGATCTATTTGTATCTAGACTCAATCACCAGTTACCAAACTATGTTTCTTGGGAACCAGACCCTGGGGCATCAGTGATAGATGCCTTTTCGCTGCATTGGGGGAAATTGTTTTTCTATGCATTCCCTACTTTCTGCCTCATCAGTCGGGTATTACGCAAAATACAACAAGACTCGGCGTCTGGTATTTTGGTAGTGCCCGCTTGGCCTACTCAACCATGGTTCCCTGTGATTCTTGATGTGGTCTTAGAACCATGTATCACCGTCCTGAAACAACCAGATTTGTTGGTTCATCCCGTAACAGGGGATAGCCATCCATGTCATAATATGACAAACTTATTAATTTGTAAGTCTAAAGAAACCTCTACTGGAACTGGGCCTGACGGACCGAACATTGAACATTATCTCAGCGGCCCACAGGCAGTCCACCAAAAAACAATATCTGGTATACATCAGGAAATGGGAGATATATTGTTTCAAAAACAACATAACTTACAGCACGATGAACATAACGTCTGTTCTGGAATTCCTGGCAGGCCTCCATTATGATGAGGGGCTCAGTTATAGTGCCATTAACTGTGCCAGAAGTGCCCTTTCAGCATATCTGTGGCGAGGATCAGAGCGTCATTCTGTTGGGACTCACCCCCTGGTAACCAAACTTATGAGGGGAATTTTTAATACCAATCCCCCAAGAACCAGGTACTCTCATATATGGGATGTGAATATTGTCCTAACGTTGCTAAGGAACTGGTCTCCAGCAACAGCTCTATCCCTGCAAAAACTGACGCATAAAACAGGAATGCTGATGGCTTTGGTCTCAGCACAAAGGGTACAGTCTTTACATAAGTTAAGGCTGGACGATATGACTTCTTCAACAAGAAATATAATTTTTCATATTCACGAATTAGTCAAACAGAACAGACCGGGATCATCAGGCCTCAAAATAGAATTTAGGGCTTACCCTATAGATGATCGTCTCTGTATAATAAGACATTTATTGTTATACATAGAGAACACCAAAAATATCAGAGGCAATGAGATGGCACTACTAATCAGCCACAAACAACCCCACAAAAAGGTGTCGGTTCAAACTATTTCCAGATGGCTGAAACAGGTTTTAACAACAGCTGGGGTGGATACTAACATATTCAAATCTCATTCCACCAGGGCTGCAGCTACATCGGCAGCTATGGAATTGGACGTACCGATGGACCAAATCCTGGAGACAGCAGGATGGTCTAGGGAAAAAACATTCCAACAATTCTACTATAAACCAGTGGTTAAACCTGGAACTTTTGCAGAAACAATTTTAAGTTCTGAATTATGATTTCACCCCATGAAATAGGGGCTATAAATTTATCATGGGTTTTCAATGTCGGATTCATGTTTAAGTATGTTAACACAATTCCTCCCTTAGTCAATTAAGGCAGATGTGATGCATGGACTCGTTTCCACGGCATGAAATCACAGAGCTTTGAAATCTTCACGTAGTCACTCACGTGACTCCGAAGTAAAATAGTAAGATTAAACGAGAACTTACCAGTTCGAAGTTTGATCGTCATTTTATGAGGAGTAGCGTTGAGGGATTACGTGCCCTCCGCTCCCACCCTTGATCATAAAGTTCAACTGGTATCCTCTTCTCTAATCTTACTATGTTCAGTCATTACTGCTATCTGTGATTTCACACCGTTGCTTTGAAGAATGACACGCATGAGTCCTGCGGGTTCTTCACATAATCCCTCAACGTTACTCCTCATAAAATGACGATCAAACTTCGAACTAGTAAGTTCTCGTTTAATCTTACTATTATATTAGCTGCCTCAACTACCTCCTTTGGCAGTTCGTGCCATATACCCACCCCCCTCCCGGTGAGAGTCAGAAATCCTCATTGAACCTTAAGGGGCTGTCCCACTACCCTCGACTCAAACTCGCAGCATAGTCGACACGTGGTCCTAGGAGGTCCTATGAGGTCACTGGAACTCTCCTTCATGCTCGAGAGAAGTTCTCGAATACTGAAGGCCTCAGCTAGGCCGCTGAAAATGTTTCAGCATGTTGAAAATTTTTCCTCGAGTAAAAATTGGTCGGCATGGTTCTTTTGAACTCGTGGTGCAGTGGAGTGGGGTCGCTATGTAGTCGACAACAGCCGTAGGCAATCTCCTTCGCTGACCGGGCATTTTAATTGGCTCATTGGAGTTTTCAGGACCCAGGAAAACCGACCGGTAAGTTAAATGCACGCTAAACTTTATTAAACGTTGTCTGACTTCTTTAAAGTGTCTCCACTCCTTCTCCCTCCCCTTCTCTACCCCTCTCTCACCCCCCCCCCCCACCCCGCGCTCTCTAAAGGCTTACCGTGCAGCCATCTTTTACCTTCCTCTTCATCGTGGGTGTGATTTTCAGACAGCGATTTCCCTGGCCCCCGCCTTTGTGATGTGTGTGCGTGCGCGCGCAGTCTGTCGATCCAGCTCGCGGTTTCATCGCAGACGGTCGATCCAGCTCAAGGTTTTTCAGGCGAGTGCCCTCGAGCTTGAAGGTCGAAGACACTCTTCTGAACTCGCGGATTAGGTCGCCGCAGTGGGACAGCCCCTTAACCCTGCTATTGAAAGGCTAAAAGTGCTCAATTTTACTCCGAGAGAGTAACTTTAAGTAAGGAACGGATGTGTGTTCTTTGCCAATTTTCAAAAAATTGCTGAGTTGCCCAACTTTCTCAGTAGCCTTACAAAAAGGCAATTTGTTATCTGCCTCATTTTTGACATATACTGGAGGTCCGGAAATTGATTAACTGACTTGGAACATTAATTCCTGTCAAGTCAATTGGAAGAACTTTATTAATATGATATGATATTCTTATTGTCAGCATTCTGACACTGAAATTAACTTTAACAGGCATGGAGGCACAATAATTGTGAAATTCTCTTAAATAAAATTTAAAATGTAAATACATTTTTGCCTTTCCTTTCTGGTTCCTTTCAAGCCAAAATTTATTTCCCTTTCTTTATCTCATTTTAGCACTTGATTAGCCATTGAATAAAGCCACATTCTAACTCCCTGCATCAATTAATTTTCACTGTTCGATTAGGAAGCAGTTCTGTCCATTCCGATGTATCGCCTCCGTATAAAGTTATTAGTTTTACATTCAACAACTCAGCAGGCAGTCCACTTTTTCGCTACTTCAGGGGGTAAGTCTCACTAAATACAAGATTTACAAGTCTTACTGTTTACAAGAATGATCCCAGGAATGAGTAGGTTAAGCATTCCCAGGATGAGCGTTTGTCGGCACTGGGCCTGTACTCGCTGGAGTTTAGAAGAATGAGGGGGGACCTCATTGAGACGTACAGAATAGTGAAAGGCTTTGATAGAGTGGATGTGGAGAGGATGTTTCCACTAGTGGGAGAGTCTAGGACTAGAGGTCATAGCCTCAGAATTAAAGGACGTTCTTTTAGGAGGGAGATTAGGATAAATTTATTTAGTCAGTGGCGGTGGTGAATCTGTGGAATTCTTTGCCACAGAAGGCTGTGAAGGCAAAGTCAATGGATATTTTTTAAGGCAGAGATAGATTCTTGATTAGTACAGGTGTCGGAGGTTATGGGGAGAAGGCAGGAGTAGACTTGATGGGCCGAATTCTACTGCTATCACTTATGATCTTTTGACTAATGTAGAAACAAGAAACTGCAGATGCTGGTTTACAATACACAATAGACAATAGGTGCAGGAGTAGGCCATTCGGCCCTTCAAGCCAGCACCGCCATTCAATATGATCATGGCTGATCATCCCCAATCAGTACCCCGTTGCTGCCTTCTCCCCATATCCCCTGACTCCACTATTTTTAAGAGCCCTATCTAACTCTCTCTTGAAAGTATCCAGAGAACCTGCCTCCACCGCCTCTGAGGCAGAGAATTCCACAGACTCACTGCTCTCTGTGAGAAAAAGTGTTTCCTTGTCTCCGTTACAAAAAAGACCCAAGTGCTGGAGTAACTCAGCGGGTCAGACAGCATTGAGAAGTGTCCCAACCAGAGATTTCACCTATCCATGTTCTCCAGGGATGCTGCCTGATCTGCTGAGTTACTTCACCACTGTCTTTTTTAGGTCTGACTAATAATGGACAAACAGCCAAAAAATGGACCATTTACCGCACGATTTTCAGTAAGATTAATTCCTGTACTCAAATTCCTAGCCCTGATGGTAAAAACATCCATACAAATATAGATGAGATATGCTGGATTACGCTGTTAAATATGACCTGGGACCATGTAAACAATCGATTCATCCATCCCTGTGCCGGTCATTAGGTCATAAGGAATAGGAGTAGAATTAGGCCATCCAGCCTAAGTCTACACCGTCATTCAATCATGGCTGATCTATCTCTCCCTCCTACCCCCATTCTCCTGCCTTCTCCCCATAATCACTGCATCCGTAGTCAGGATCGAACCTGGGTCTCCGGTGTTGTAGGTCACACACTCAGTTAATGTATGGTGCTCTTAGTTTTAGCTTTTTAGTTTTTAGAGCGACAGCACAGAAACAGGCCCTTCGGCCCACCGGGTCCACACACTGACCAGCGATCCCCGTACACTAACACTATCCTACACACACGAGGGGCAAATTACAATTATACCAAGCCAATTAGCCGAGAGACCTGTACGTCTTTGGAGTGTGGGAGGACCCGGAGAAAATCCACGCAGGTGATGGGAAGAATTTGCAAACTCTGTACAGACAGCACCCGTAGTCAGGATCGAACCTGGGTCTCTGGTGCTGTGAGGCAGCAACTCTACCGCTGCCCCTCCGTGCCGCCCAAGCTCGGCGTTCGTTCCGATAGTTTCAGAAGCAGTGTTTCAGTACAGATTACTGGTGAATCAGTACTCTTCCGCATTTATCAACACCCATAAGGCACACTGAGAATAGCAAAGGCACATCCTATACTCTAGTGGAATCTTCGATGCTCACCACTGATAATGGGAGGGTGTTCAAATCCCTCACTGAGTGGAATCCCTGACCAAGTTGGGAAGAACATAATTGCCACACTGAATTTGCAGCAGCTTACTGGGCAAAACAACGCAGAGTTTAAGAAAGAACTGCTTATGCTGGAAAAATCAAAGGTAGACAAAAATGCTGGAAACAGCAGTTGAGACAGCTTCGATGGAGAGAAGGAATAGGTGACGTTTCGGGCCGAGACCCTCCTTCAGACTGATGTCGGGAGGGGGAAGGAAAGGAAGAGGTAGAGACAGTAGGCTTGGGGGAGAGCTGGGAAGGGGAGGGGAAGGAGGGGCCCAAGCAGTCTTTCCAGGTGCGGCAGAGGTTCACCTGCACCTCCTCCAACCTCATCTACTGCATCCACTGTTTCAGGTGTCAACTTCTCTACATCGGTGAGACCAAGTGTAGGCTTGGCGATCGCTTCGCCTAACACCTCCGCTCAGATCGCAATAACCAACCTGATCTCCCGGTGGCTCAGCACTTCAACTCCCCCTCCCATTCCGAATCCGACCTTTCTGTCCTGGGCCTCCTCCATGGCCAGAGTGAGTCCCACCGCAAATTGGAGGAGCAGCACCTCATATTTTGCTTGGGTAGTTTACACCCCAGGGGTGTGAACATTGACTTCTCCAATTTCAGGTAGTCCTTGCTTTCTCCCTCCTTCCCCTCCTCCTTCCTAGCTCACCCCCAAGCCTACTGTCTCTGCCTCTCCCCCCCCCCCCCCCACCACCCCGACATCATTCTGAAGAAGGACCTCGACCCGAAAAATGTCGCCTATTCCTTCGCTCCATAGATGCTGCCTCACCCGCTGAGTTTCTCCAGCATTCTTGTCTACCAACATATAGGGTGAGCCTTAAACTTCATCTCACCATTCCATGATTGAGATGGCATGGTGGAGCAGTGGTAGAGTTGCCACCTTATAGCACCAGAGACCCGGGTCGATCCTGACTACGGGTGTTGTCTGTACAGTGTTTGTACGTTCTCCCCATGACCACGTGGGTTTTCCCCCGGGTGTTCCGATTTCCTCCCACACTCCACAAACGTACAGGTTTGTGGGTTAATTGGCTTCAGTAAAGATTGTAAATTGTACCCAGTGTGTAGGACAGTGCTGGTTTACGGGAATCGCCGGTCAGTGTGGACTCGGTGCGCCGAAGGCTAAACTAAACTAATCTATTCCAATACACTGTCCATGATTGCATTGGAGTTGTGACCACAACACAGTCATTCTGCTGACAAATTCAGTCTCCACAATGAAAGCACTAATCAGCAGTAGTAGAATTGTATTTTGCTACAATTCCTAACCGTGTGATCAGTTATATTCCCGCCTGCTTCAATAATGAGTGTTCAATGACGATAAAAAGCAAAAAAGTGCAGACACTGAGAATCTGAAATTAAAACAGAAACTGCTGGAAACACTCAGCAGGTCAGCCCGTATCTGCGGAAAGAGAAACTGAGTTAATGCTTCATGTCAAAACTCTTTCCACAGATATTAACACAAAGTGCAGGAGTAACTCAGCGGGTCAGGCAACATCGCAGGAGAACATGGAGAGGTGAGGTTTTGGATTGGGACTCTTGAATCAGTGTGAAGAAGGGAACCCAAAATGTCGCCTATCCATATTCTCCAGAGATGCCACCTGACCTGCTGACAGTGAGTCACGTGAGTGACTACGTGAAGATTTCAAAGCTCTGTGATTTCATGCCATGGAAACGAGTCCATGCATCACATCTGCCTTAATTGACTAAGGGAGGAATTGTGTTAACATACTTAAACATGAATCCGACATTGAGAACAACGTCTTACTTTGGGAGGTTAGAAATTGTTTATAATTGTCACATGTACCCAGATGTAGCGAAAAACTGTGTTTGCATGCTATCTAATCAAATCATACAATACATGAGTACATTCAAACCATGCACATACAACAGGTTATGTAAAGGGATAAATGACCAGCGTGCACAACATGATGTTACAGGGATACAGCTGTAAAGAAAGTGCCAATAGAAAAGTGCAGGAGCTTCAATGAGGTCAGGCTGGGAGATCGGGACCATGCCCTTAGCTTATGAGCGCGTCGGAAGAAGGGTCTCGTTCCTTCTCTCCAAAGATGCTGCCAGTCCCGTTGAGTCACTCCAGCTTTTTGTGTCTATCTTTGCTTAAGAGAGGTCCGTTCAGTAGCCTGACAACAATGGGGAAGAAGCTGATCCTGAATCTGGTGGTATGCGACTACAGGTTTTTGTATTGCCTGCCTGATGAAATAGTCAGCTTTTAGTTTAGTTTAGAGATACAGCACGGAAACAGGACCTTCGGTTCACCGGTTCACAGTGCCGACCAGCGATCCCTGCACACTAAAGGGCCTGTCCCACTTTCACGACCTAATTCACGACTTTATTTTTATACTCGTGGCCATTTTTCATCAGGCTAGAAAAAACGCCCCGACCCACTTGATGCCGTGATTACCTACGACTAGCATCACAGCAGGGCCGGATTTACCTATAAGCTAGACAAGCTTAGGCTTAGGGCCTCGAGGTCAAGGGGGGCCTCCAGCCAAGGCAGAACACTTACCGTTCAACTCTGGGCGGGCCCCCCTCTCTATCTCTCTCTCTCCATCTCTCTCCATCTCCCCCCTGCTATCCGTGTCCGGGCCACCGGGCTCCACTCGCTCCTCATCCGCCGGCACGGCAGGCCGCCTTGCACATGCGCATTGCTGCGGCCTGCACGTCCTTCACCCCTGCACATGCGCACAACCACGGCCAGCTCATCATCGGCCGCCCTGCGCATGAGCACTGCAACGGCAACTGGTCGGCGCTGGGCACTTTCTCCCTCGCTTTGAATTGTGGGAGATTTGGCCGCCATGGCTGAAAACCAATGTGGAGGGGGCCTCACAAGTGGAACAGCTTAGGGCCTCTCTTCATCTAAATCCGGCACTGCATCACAGCCTGCTACGACCTCCTACGACCTTGTGACGACCATGTTGCGAGTATGAGTCAAGGGCAAACTCGGCAGAGGTCATGAATTAGGCCGTGAAAGCGGGACAGGCCCTTTACATTACCCTACACACACTCGGGACAATTTTACATTGTTACCAAGCCAATTAACCTACAAATCTACGTGTCTCTGGAGCGTGAGAGGAAACCGAAGATCTCGGAGAAAACCCACACAGGTCACTGGGAGATCGTACAAACTCCAGACAAACAGCACCCATAGTCAGGATCGAACCCAGGTGGCTGGCGCTGTAAGGAAGCAACTCTACCGCTACACCATTGGGCCGCCAGGTATTTATCTGTATTAAATTCCATCGACTGTTCATCAGCCCACCTGGCCAGTTGATCAAAATCCTGCTGCAATTTTTAACACCCAAAGTTTCTCAACCAAATCAAGCCGCAGAGTGTGATAGCAAAATTTAGTTTTGATTGTTCCAGCGGAAATGGCACAGGTACAAAGTTTATAAGTTCGTTCTTTCAAAAGTGATAGGAGCAGAATTAGGCCATTCAGCTCATCAAATCTACTCAGCCATTCAATCGTGGCTGATCTATCTCTCCCTCCCAACCCCATTCTCCTGCCTTCTTCCCATAACCCCTGACAACCGTACGAGTCAAGAATCTATCAACCTCTGATTTAAAAATATCCATTGACTTGGCCTCCATACACTTCTGTGGCAATGAATTCCACAGATTCACCACCCTCTGACTATAAAGAAATCCCTCCTCATCTCCATACCCTGAACCAGCATTTCAAAACGGAGGAAGAGAAACTGTTGAACACAGCGGCAGTCAAGCGGGCATGTAGAAAGGAGCGCAGAAACATCAACAGACCAGAGACCACACACAAATGTGACCTTTGCGACAGAGACTGTCACTCCCGCATTGGTCTCTTCAGCCACAATCGACGCTGCTCTAGCCGAGGTTTGGAGCAAGCGGCCAACAATACAATACAATACAATTTATTTGTCACTTGAACCTCATAGAGGCTCAAATGAAATGTTGTTTCTGCAGTCATACACACAAGAAAAAAAGACCCAAGACACAACACAATTTACACAGACATCCATCACAGCGCATCTCCTCCTCGCTGTGATGGAAGGCAAAAAAACTTATCTCTCCCCTGCACTCCCCATTCCCCTCCCGATGTCAGAGTCAAAGCCCCCGGAGGGCGATGGCAATTGTCCCGCGGCCATTAACGCCGCGCCGGGCGATGCAAGGCCGCGCTCCGGGTCTTGTTGTTGGAGCCCCCGGCGGGCGCTAGCAAAGTCCCGCAGCCGTTGTCCAATCCGCGCGGGGCGGTGATGTAAGGCCCCGCTCCAGGTACTCTTCGACCCCGCGACTCGGGCGGGAGAAGTCGCCGTTGCGGAAGCCCCGAAAAGCGGTCTTCCCAGCAGGGACCCGCGGGCTCCCGATATTACTGTCCACCGACCGGACCTGCGGTTGGAGCCTCCGAATCTCCGAGGGTCGGGTCGCAGCAGCGCGCCACCACCGCTCCACCCGCTCCGAACCCGGCCAGCTCCGTGATGGTGAGTAGCTCCGCAGCTCCGCGACTGGAGCCCCAGGTCGTTCCTGCTGGAGGCCGCTCCACATTGTAGCCCCAATGACAACGGAGACCCGACAGGGAAAAGGTCGGGTTCTCCGTGCAGGGGAAAGATAAAGTTTCCCCCCCACCCCGCCCCCCCCCCCCCCACACACACACACACACACACACACACACACACACACACACACACACACACACACACACACACACACACACACACACACATACCCCATCAAAAAAAAAAAAAACTACATTAAAACGGGACAAAAAATAACAAAAAAGACAGACGGACTGCAGAGGCCCCTGCGACGTGAGTCGCGCCACCAGATGCAACTAGGATGCATCACCCATGGTCAGTCATGACCGAGGGGAGGGTGGGGCCTATCAACCTCATCTCCTTCCTAAAGGAACGTCCTTTAATTCTCTGGTCCTAGACTCTCCCTTGTTTTCCTAGTTGCAGTTCCTTGTGTGGACATTCAGACCTCCAGAGGTGCTGCCTGACCTGCTGAGTTACTCCAGCACTTTGAGTCTTCTTTTGCATTTGTAACCCCTTGTTTCTAGTATGTTTGGGATTGCAGCTTTGGGCTCTACATGCAAGGATTTGCATGCATTTAATAAGGTAGATGTCAGTGGATGCATTCAACAGCCTTTATCGATAAAAATCAGGGCCATCAGAGTGAAATTAATCTGCTCAAACACTTCAGAGCTACAGCGTGGACACTGGCCTTTCAGCCCACTGAGTCCATGACGACCAGCGATCCCCCCCATACACTAGCACTGTCCCACACACGAGGGGCGATTTCCAATTTACAAAAGCCAATTAACCTACAAATCCGTGCGTCTTTGAAGTGTGGGAGGAAACCGGAGCACCCGGAGAAAAACCACGCGGTCACGGGGAGAATATGTAAACTCTGTACACCCACAGTCAGGATCGAACCCGGGTCTCTGGCACTGTAAGGCAGCAACTCTACCACTGCACCACCGTGCTGCCCTTAAATTAAATGATCAATGTTACAAAGCACAAGAAGCTGTAATTTATCTAATTTCTTTGCAATTATTTTGTATTTACTCTTAATATGCTGTATAATAATAATAATAATAATAATAATAATACATTTTATTTATGGGTGCCTTTCAAGGGTCTCACCTTACAAAAATTTAGCAGGTAGAGGAAAAACATGTAAGGGGAATGAAATAAATAGTAGAGACATGACTAGTACACAAAGTAAAGACAGAATTCAATACAAAACACAGTATGAGGCAATTAATGCACAGATGAAAAGGGAGGGGGACGTGGGGCTAAGGATAGGCAGAGGTGAAGAGATGGGTCTTGAGGCGGGACTGGAAGATGGTGAGGGACACGGAATTGCGGATCAGTTGGGGGAGGGAGTTCCAGAGCATGGGAGCTGCCCTGGAGAAGGCTCTGTCCCCAAAACTGCGGAGGTTGGACTTGTGGATGGAGAGGAGACCGGCTGATGTGGATCTGAGGGACCGTGAGGGTTGGTAGGGGGAGAGGAGGTCAGTGAGATATGGGGGGGCCAGATGGTGGAGGTAAGGCTGGCAATGAAATTTAGTTTAGCGATACAACGCGGAGACAACCGAGTCCGCGCCGAGCAGCGATCCCTGCACATTAACACTACCCGAGGGACAATGTATAAGCACCAAGCCAATTTACCTGCATACCTGTACGTCTTTGGAGCGTGGGAGGAAACCGAAAATCTCAGAGAAAACCCACGCGGTTACGGGGAGAACGTACAAACTTCGTACAGACAGCACCCGTAGTCGGGATCGAACCTGGGTCCCCGGCGCTGCAAGCGCTGTAAGGCAGCAACCCTACCGCTGCGCCACCGTGCCAGCCCACAAAATAAGCAGTAAGAAACACTTGAGATTGATTAAAACCTGATTTCCCTCTTTCTCTGTGAACTGTGGTCGGTAATTCCCTGTTGATGAGATGGGCCGCTCAGTGAATGCAAAGAACTACGTTCTATCACCTTGTTATGCAGCACATTTGGGCTCTTGTGTACCGTATCGCTGCAATAACGTTGACTCAGCTCCAGGCAGGTACATTTCCAATCCTTAATCCATCAACTTTATTAAAAGACAGCATTAATCCATGCTCGGAGATTACCTTAATGGTGGTTTTGGCAAGGTTCCAAGTACATATATCTAAATGTAGTTTTCACAATGCTGCTTAACATGACCTGTAGCCCATGTGCCAAATGGAAAGAAGCACCAAGAACAAACACTTCTATAATTGCAAGAGCTGTTTCAACTACTGGGATTCGTAAAGGATTTTTTTCAATGCCCTTCTGGAATAAATATAAATGAATACCGCTGATTAAGTTGCCGTCTAGGACACTGAGCTGTTTGCCAAAAATATGACCTTGTTCGTTATTACAAAACCACTGTCAGCGATTCTTACTTGTTGACTGGAAACAGCCTTGGTCCAAAAGAGCATTCTACAGTTCATCAGACAGAGGAACAGAATTAGGCCACTCGGCCCAGCCATTTAATCATGCCTGATCTATCTTTCTCCTTTCTCCCCATAACCCTTGACACCCGTATTAGTCAAGCTGACAATCTCCGCCTTAAAAATATCCATTGACTAGACCTCCACAGCCATCTGTGGCAATTAATTCCACAGATTCACCACCCACTGACTAAGGAAATTCCTCATTTCCTTCCTAAAGGCACGTCCTTTTATTCTGAAGCTGTGGCCTCTCGTCCTAGACTGTCCCACTAGTGAAAACATCTTCTCCACTCTATCCAGGCCTTTCACGATTCGGTAAGTTTCAATGAGGTTCCCCCTCATCCTTCTAAACTCCAGCGAGCATAGGCCCAGTGCCGTCAAACGCTCATCATACATTAACCCAATCATCCCCGGGATCATTCTCATCAACCTCATCTGGACCCTCTCCGACACCATGCATGTTCTCACTCGTTATCAACTGCACGCTCTGCAGATTCAACAGTCAAAACTTCTTTGAATTGCACACATTTACACCTCACCTCTATATGTTTTTTATCAGCATTTAGACCCATCTAGAGGATGGCTGTACAGAACCATGCATCAGAATCGCAGAGACCATTCACAAATTCACAAGTTATAGGAATAGAATTAGGCCATTCGGCCCATCGAGTCTACTCCGCCATTTAATCATGGATGATCTCTGCCTCCAAATCCCATTTTCCTGCCTTCTCCCCATAACCCTTGACACCAAGACTTTGTGTCCATCTCTGCCTCTGTCTGAAGAAGGGTTTCGGCCCGAAACTTTGCCTATTTCCTTCGCTCCATAGATGCCGCCTCACTCGCTGAGTTCCTCCAGCACTTTTGTCTACCTTAAAAATATCCACTGACTTGGCCTCCACAGCCCTCTGTGGCAATGAGTTCCACAGATTAACCACCCTCTGACTAAAGTAGTTCTCCCTCACCTCCTTTCTAAAAGAGCGCCCTTTAATTCTGATGCTACGACCTCTGGTCCAAGACTCTCCCACCAGTCCTTTCCACGTCCACTCGATCTAGGCCTATCACTATTCAGTAAGTTTATCTATCTATCTATCCATGCAATTGAAAGGTACCTTCTGAATACAAAGGATTATTTTACATTTCATGCAAGCTCCAAACACTGTAGCCGGCACGTTAAGAGGTGGCATTTTCCTTTAATGCGGAGTGGAGAAACCTTATGTTTCCTGGCGTTATTGCAAATGACGGCTATGGTGCTCTGTGAGTTACAAGCAGGAGTTGTTTGGCTTCTTCAAGCAGACGTGTGCAGCACTTAGGAGCTGGTGCTGGTTGAAGAGGAAAACAGACATTCCTTACTCTATTGTGTTTTCATCCAAAGTCCCCGTAACTTTAATTCCATAGAATTGCTGCATAGCAGCTACAGCTGTGTGCATGGACTGTGAAGAACGCAATACTGACATTCTGGGTCCACTAGCTTGAAGGTAGCCGTACTTCTGCAACCATATCTGCGAAGAAATAAGAGATGCAGGTTGGTCAGCCCATGACATGCACAGCAAAAAGCATTCAACGTAATCACATTAGAAAACAAAAACCCATGCATTGCAATTGAACGGAATACTTTATTGTCACAGAGAAATTCTTTGCTCGCATATCCAAGGTATGCAAATAGTCGCCCATAAAGGGCGCTGACAAAGTTACAAAGTACCCTCACGCCGAGTCCTCCTTAGAAGAGTGCAGCACAGGAATAACTTCATCATGCCTCCACTCAGTATGATGCCAATCTAAAACGTAAGGTTGCTTGGCAGTGCCGAGTTTGTTCCTTCTCCCTGTGACCACGTGGGTTTCCTCCGGGTGCTCCGGTTTTCTCCCACACTCCAAAGAGGTGCAGGTTTGTAGGTTGACACAAAAGGCTGGAGTAACTCAGCGGGTCAGGCAGCATCTCTGGAGAAAAGGAATAGTTGACGTTTCGTGTCTAAACCCTTCTTAGGACGGGTTCCCGAGCCGAAGCATCGCCTATTCTTTATCTCCAGAGATGCTGTCTGACCCGCTGAGTTAATCCAGCATTTTATGTCTATCTAACATCAACCATTGTTGGATGAGAGAGACAGAATGCTGTGGAAACTAGAGATCATAGATAACAGCATTGAAGATACAAAAGCAAGCCCAGAAGGATCCATGGAGTGATCAGATGGTTTGTCTCTCTTCCCCTCTAGAAGCATGTGCTCCTGACTGTTTCAGTCCAATCTTTGAATCAGATTCAAGCCCAAAACTTATTCTTTAGACAAGATCAATGAGTTCAGCTTCGTTTAGTTTAGAGATAAAGTGTGTAAACAGGCTCTTTAGCCCATGCCGACCAGTGATCACCCCGTACGCTAGTTCTTTGCTACACACTAGGGACAATTTACAATTTTACCAAAGCCAATCAACCTACAAACCTGTACGTCTTTGGAGTGTGGGAGGAAACTGGCGCACCTGGAAAAAACTCAACCAGGTCACGGGGAGAACGTACAAACTCCGTATAGACAGCATCTGCAGTCAGGATCGAACCCGGGCCTCTGGCGCTGTAAGGCAGCAACTCTACCACTGCACCACTGTGCCGCCCCGCCCTACTCCGAAGAAACTCACCTCCTGACGTTTAAAATGGAATTACTTAGTTAAGGAAAATGTTATAGGTTTGGAGAAAGTATATGGAATTGGCATTAAAAGTTAAGTACCAGGAAAGCAAAATGGGTCTCAGGCTTCACAGACCAAAAGGCTTATTCCACCTTTCTGTAAGGTCAACCTACAATTGTGATTACAACCAAATATTACTCCATATAATGTCAAGTGTTCATCCAATAATGAGACTTTATTCCTTGGAGTGCAGGAGGATGAGAGGTGATCTTATAGAGATGCATCTTATAGAGGTGATCTTATAGAGGTGTCAAACTTTACAAGGGGAATAGATAAGGTGGATGCCCTGAATCTATTACACACAGTAGGAAAATCAAGAACCAGAGGATCTGTTTAGTTTAGAGATACAGAGTGGAAACAGACCCACCGAGTCCATGCCGACCAGCGATCCAAGCGCATTAACACTATCCTACAATTTAGAGACAGTTTTTACATTTATACCAAGCCAATTAACCTACAAACCTGTACGTCTTTGGAGTGTGGGAGGAAACCGAAGGTCTCGGAGAAAACCCATGCAGGTCACAGGGAGAATATACAAACCTTGTACAGGCAAGCACCTGTAGACAAGATCGAACCCGGTTTTCTGGAGCTGGAAGAGCTCTAATGCCACTGTCCCACTTAGGAAACCTGAACGGAAACCTCTGGAGACTTTGCGCCCCACCCAAGGTTTCCGTGCGGTTCCCGGAAGTTCCCGGAGGTTTTTGTCAGTCTCCTTAATGGTCGAAAGTGGTTTCTGCTTCTTCTATGTTCCGGCGATTATTTCAAAAAATTAAAAACCGGCCTCAACTAAAAATAGGTTGCCGTTTTAAAAATCGGTAATTTTTTAGTCAAAGCCGGTTGCGATGCTAGTTGAAGGTGGTTGCCGGAGATTGCAGGTAGTGGAAGGTAAGACCTTTTTTTCACCCAGTTTTATTCCACCAGGGAGGTCTTACCTTCCACAACCTGCGGGAACCGCACGGAAACCTTGGGTGGGGCGCAAAGTCTCCAGAGGTTTCCGTTCAGGTTTCCTAAGTGGGACAGGGGCATTAGGAAGCAACTCTACCACTGTACCATCATGCCGCCTTCAGGGTGAGTGGGAAAGATGTAATAGGAACCCGAGGGGTAGCCTTTTCACACCATTTGGATGGGTTCATGAATAGGAAACATTTACAGGGGAAATGGGCCAATTTCGGGCAAATGGGAATAACTTATTTTATTGTCACAGTTTATTTTATTGTCACATGTACACATGTTGTTGCGTGCTATCCAGCCAGCAGAAAGACAATACATGATTACAATCAAGCCATTCGCATGATAAGGAACTAATGTTTAGTGCAAGGTAAAGCCAGCATGGTCCGATCAGAGGCAGATAGTAGTTCAGGACTGCTCTCTGGTTACAGTTGGATGGTTCAGTTGCCTGATAACAACGGGGAAGAAACTGCCCCTGAATCTGGAGGTGTGCGTTTTCACACACAAAAGGGGCTGTCCCACTGCGGCGACCTAATTCCCGAGTTCAGACGAGTTTGCCCTCGACTCATACTCGCAGCATGGTCGACACGAGGTCCTAGGAGGTTTTTGTAACTTTCCTTCATGCTCGAGAGTAGTCCCCGCGTACGCGAGGCCTCAGCTAGGTCGCGGCTTATTTTTCAACATGCTGAAAAATGCCCGCGAGTAAAAAAAAGGTCGTCATGGAAAAAAAAATCGATATTTTTTTTACTCGTGGGTTTAGTCGAGGTAGGTCCTAGTAGGTCATAATTCTATTTGTAGATAGTCGAAGTTAATCAAAGTTAATCGAAGGTAGTCGGAGGTAAAGCTTGTTGAGAAAAAAGGTAAGTAAACCGACTGGTAATGTTAAATGTCCGCTAAACTTTATTAAACATTGTCTGGCTTCTTAAAAGTGTCTCCACTCCTTCTCCCCCACTTCTCTCCCACCCCCCTCCCCTCACCAGGCTCTCTAAAGGACTTACCGAACTGTGCCAGCCATCTTTTACCTGTTCATCGCGGGTGTGAATTTCAGACAGCGCTCCCCCGCTTTCCCTGGCCTCCGCCTTTGGTGTGTGTCTGTCTGTGTGTCTGTGTGTGTGTGACAGTCGATCCGGCTCGCGGTTTCATCGCTGACGGTCGATCCAGCTGGAGGTTTTTCAGGCGAGTGCCCTCGAGCTTGAAGGTCGAAGACATTCGCTGAAAAGTCGCGTTAGTGGGACAGGCCCTTTAGATGCTGCATCTTGATCAGCAGGGATTTGTCGGCCTGTTCCTGTGCCGTGTGACTCTATGTCCCTGAAACCATGGCTCAATATATGCAACAAGGTTTTTAAGATTCAGTGATTAATTTTTTTGAAAGGGCATCTTAACAACATTTGCAGCTACATTTGTGTCAATCTGTTCATAGCGAGAGGATTTGAGTATAGGAGCAAGGAGGTCCTATACTCCTTGCTGGTGAGACCGCACCTGGAGTATTGTGTGCAGTTTTGGTCTGCTAATTTGAGGAAGGACAGTCTTGTTATTGAGGGAGTGCAGCGTAGGTTCACCAGGTTAATTCCCGGGATTGCTGGACTGACAGATGATGAAAGAATGGATCGACTGGGCTTTTATTCACTGGAATTTGGATGGATGAGAGGAGATCTTACAGAAACATATAAAATTACTAAAGGATTGGACAGGCCAGGAAAATGTTCCCGAAGTTGGGGGAGTCCAGAACCAGGGGTCACAGTTTAAGAATAAGGGGGAGGCCATTTAGGACTGAGATGAGGAAAAACCTTTTCCCCCCAGAAAGTTGTGAATCTGTGGAATTCTCTGCCACAGAAGGTAGTGAAGGCCAATTCACTGGATGTATTCAAGAGAGAGTTAGATATATAGCTCTTAGGAATCAAGGGATATGGGGAGAAAGCAGGAACGGGGTACTGATTCTGGATGATCAGCCATGATCGTATTGAATGGCGGTGCTGGCTCAAAAGGCCGAATGGCCTACACCTGCACCTATTTTCTATGTTTCTATGTTTCTTAAGAAATACTCAATGGTGATCTGCTTCACCGTTGCACATGTTCAAAGGGCTGAAAATAAATCAGATTTTCCTCCAATCTCTAACCACTAATTGTTCACTTCTCAGGTGCAAATGACAGACAAAAAAAGGTAGAGATTTATTGTAGGACTGCCATTATTTTCCTTTGGGCTTTTCCTATTACGAACGAGGGAATGAAGGGTGAGCAGATTGATTTCTGGTGTGGCAGCTTTGTTGGATGAGGGAAGCTTACACAAAAGAGTTCTGTCATCTTTTCAGTTAAGAATAATGAGGAGAAACGTACAAAATTCCTTAGGGGTTGAAGGATAGATATATGCATCCCATGTATACCCTTCTAGCAGTGTTCCGAAACAGGAATCACAGTCTCAAAATAAGGGTCGCACATTCCAGCCAGAGATGAGAAAATAAATTCTTTACCCATGAGAATTTTTAAAAATTCTCTCCACAATAGGAATTGTGAGTTAGTCCCGAGTGTCATAAGGTCATAAGTGATAGGAGTAGATTTGGCCATTCGGCCCATCAAGTCTACTCCGCCATTCAATCAGGGCTGATCTTTCTCTCCCTCCTAACCCCATTCTCCTGCCTTCTCCCCATAATCTCTGATACCTGTGCTAATCAAGAAGCTATCTAAAAATATCCACTGACAGCCTCCTGTGGCAGAATTTCACATATTTACCACCCTCTGACTGGAGAAATTTCTCATCTCCTTCATAAAATATATTTTTTTTAATTCTGAGGCTATGACCTCTAGTCCTAGACTACTCCCACATCCACTCTATCCAAGCCTTTTACTATTCTGTACGTTTCAATGAGGCCCCTCCTCATTCTTCTAAACTCCAGCGAGTAAAGGCCCAGTGCCGACAAACGCTAATCATAGGTTACCCTGTCATTAGAGTCAAGAGTGTTTTATTATTATATGTCCCAAATTGGAATAATGAAGCTTTTACTTGCATCACAACAGATAAGTAAAGACAGCACTCTGTAAAACCCTTAATAAACAACAACAAAAAGTTCTGAATAGATTAAAAAATCAAACAGATATCGGAGCAAAATCAAAAATAATGTCCCCAAGTCTATATAGTTTGGAGCTTATTTGGAGGTTATAGCATTTAATAGCCTAATGGTTGTAGGGAAGAAGCTGCTCTGAATATTACAGTTTTCAGTCTCCTGTACCTTCTTCCCGATAACAGGAGTGAAATGAGAGCGTGGCCAGAGTGGTGTGGGTCTCTGATGATGCTGGTTGCCTTTTTGAGGCAGAGACTCCTGTAGATCCCTTCGATGGTGGGGAGGTCAGTACCCGTGATGGACTGGGCAGTGTTCACCATTTTTTTGCAGTCTTCTTTATTCCTGTTGCCGAACCAGACTGGGATCCAACCAGTCAATGGGCTCTCTACTGTATCCCTTCAAGCCAGCACTGTTGATGAAAATGATAATTCTGGCCAAATTGGAGATGCCAGGACACTAAAATTGAGTAAAGGCTGCTAGGCCATTTGGTCAATTTAAATATGCCTTCGGCAGAAATGGGACAAGCTGCAGAATGGTGCCAGCTTGTCTGGAGCCCAGATAAGAGTTGCAGGGAAAGAATGGGACATCTGCAGATTCTTATAATTAGGTGTCAAATGCATGAAACGGATTGGGTGAATGCAAACCAGACATACACATTGTAAATATTGTTGCAAAGCTTTACTTTGCTAGATGTTGATTGGGTTAAGTGTTGAGCCTTGTCTGGGTTTCATGAATATCTAGGCAAATGTTGCTATGTTTGCTTCCTTCCAGAAGCTCCTTTTGAATACAATGTATTAGTTACTGTATTATTGCATTAAGGAAATGTCTATCATGTACTGTGTTAATCGATATCTGTTATTGGACTGTATAGAGACCACCCTCATGTGGTTCGGCCCCTCAAGGTTCAGGGACCTATAAAAGGTAGCTCCCACGAGGTTCAATGTCGATCTTCTGCAAGAACGCTTGGGACTGTGTGACCTTTTGGAGTGTCTGCTTGCACGAGGCTAGGAAGGCTTGGCCAAGCAGATACAAGGATCAAACCCGTGGTGGTTAGATATAGTAGTGGGGAACTGTTATTGTGTTTATCCAAAATAAAGTTTAGATGCGCAAGTGCTTGACTCAGTATTTTATTGACTGAAACTTGACTGGGGGGAAAGCTTAGAATGAGCTATTTACAAAGACAGGTTTTTGTATTCAAGGGATCATCAGATTTTTTTAAATATGTCGGAAACTACATAGGTAGCACAGTCTTGAATGACAAAAAATGCTGTCTTTCACACTAAATAAGTTAAGCAGAAGAAAAGGTGAGGCATTGTAGTGAAATATGGAGGAAAGAAAAAAAGAGGAAAACAGCAGCTGAGGTGATGTGCTGCAAAGTGGGCGGCAGAAATCATAGACATCGCCATTTGCCATTTTGCCTCAGGTGTGCTTGGCGTGGTAACCTCGGTGTTGAATCCCAGGTGGTGATGGGTCATAAGGTGATAAGGTCATAAGGAACAGGAGTAGACTTAGGTCATTCGGCCCATCAAGTCTACGCCACCATTCAATAATGGCTGATCTATCTCTCCCTCCTAACCCCATTCTCCTGCCTTCTCCCCATAACCTCTGACACACGGGGGAGTCCAGAACCAGGGGTCACATTTTAAGAATCCTCCTCCCTTTTTCCTTCCTCCACCCCCCCACATCAGTCTGAAGAAGGGTTTCGGCCCGAAACGTCGCCTATTTCCTTCGCTCCATAGATGCTGCTGCACCCGCTGAGTTTCTCCAGCATTTTTGTGTACCATCCTGAGGACAAACTTAGTTGTGAATCTGTGGAATTCTGAGGCAATGCAGTGGAGGCCAAGTCACTGGATGTTTTCTAGAGAGAGTTAGATTTAGCTTTTAGGGCTAAAGGAATCAAGGGATATGGGGAGAAAGCAGGAACTGGTTCTATATGATCAGCCGCATCATATTGAATGGCGGTGCTGGCTCGAAGGGCCAAATGATCTACTCCTGCACCTATTTTTCTATGAACTAATCAATAGTCAGTGCATAGGAGAGAGATAGAGTGTGGACAGAAAATGCTGGTGTAACCCAGCGGGACAGGCAGCATCTCTGGAGAGACCCTTATTCAGACTCTCTGAAGTCAGACACTCTGAAGAGGGGTCTCGACCCAAAACGTCACCCATTGCGTCACCCATTGCGTCACCCATTGCTGCCTGTCCCGCTGAGTTACTCCAGCATTTTGTGTCTATCTTCGATTTAAACCAGCATCTGCAGTTCCTTCCTACACAGAGAGACAGAGTGCCTGGTTGAGTGGTGCAACAACTACAACCTGTTGGCCTCTTTGGCTTTCTCAATCAATAAAACCATGGCTCAATCTTTACCTCAGATCCAGTTTGCTTTTCTGCACGAAGTCCAAAATCCCCCCAAATTCCTTTATGATCGAAAAATCTATTGGGGGTCAGTAAATTGGTTCATATTTCCCTTTGGTGCTCCGATGTTGTGGCGTCTCCTACCATATGTGACAATTAGTTAAAACATTTTATACTGACCACTGGGCTAATTTTGTCCTCGTTATTTTGATTCCTTCCTCCGCACTTTATGAACTCAGTCTTCCCTAACTTCTTTTTCAGTACTATGTTTTAAGAGCTCTTTTTATTTCTTTCATATTATCGACCTTTAGTTACAATTCCTTTTAGACGTCTTACTCTTTTGCGATCCTGATATATTTTGGAAAGGTTTTCATTATTATCACTTTCAATGCCAGCCTAATGTTTATGACATGTCTAGCTTACATGTCAGTATAGCTTCGATCTCCCTGCTTACTCAGAAGATGTATTGTTTGAAGAAAATCTTTGTCAGTTTGCATCTCAGAGTGCTCATCATGCATCTGTAGACAGCTTGATTGTAATCATGTATCGTCTTTCCGCTGACTGGTTAGCATGCAACAAAAGCTTCTTGCTGTACCTCGGTACACGCGACAACAAACTAAACTAACTAACTTTATTTCATACTTCTTGCATTGCATAATTGAAGATTTCCATTGGTAATCCATTGAGCGGCACGGTGGCGCAGTAGTAGAGTTGCTGCCTTACTCGGAACGACAGATGGCACAATGGGCTAAGTGTTCGGCTGGCGACCGGAAGGTAGCCGGTTCGAATCCCGCTTGGAATGCATACTGTCGTTGTGTCCTTGGGCAAGACACTTCACCCACCTTTGCCTGTGTGTGAATGTGTGTGAATGTGTGTGAGTGATTGGTGGTGGTCGGAGGGGCCGTAGGCGCAGAATGGCAGCCACGCTTCCGTCAGTCTGCCCCAGGGTAGCTGTGGCTACAGAAGTAGCTTACCACCACCGAGTGTGACTGAGGAGTGAATGAATAATGCGATGTAAAGCGCCTTGAGTATTAGAAAGGCGCTATATAAATCCCATCCATTATTATTATTATTACAGCTCTTGCAGTGCCAGAGACCCGCGTTCGATCCCGACTACGTGTGCTGCCTGTATGGAGTTTGTACGTTCTTCCCGTGACTGCCATAGTTTTCTCAGAGATCCTAGGTTTCCTCCCACACTCCAAAGAAGTACAGGTTTGTCGGTTAATTGGCTTGCTGTCTGTGTAAATTGTCCATAGTGTGTGTAGGGTAGTATGAATGTGTGGGGATCGCTGGTCGGTGCGGACTCGGCAGGCCAAATGGCCTGTTTCCGCGCAGTATCTCTAAACTAAACCAACCGCAACCAGAGAGCAGTGTTGAACTACTATCTGCCTCTGATGTCCCTCAGACTATCCTTGACCAGACTTCGCTGGCTTTACTTTGCACTAAAGGCTATTCCCTTATCATGTATCTATACACTGTAAATGGATTGACTTTAATCATGTATTGCCTTTCTGCTGACTGGTTAGCACGCAACAAAAAGCTTTTCAATGTACCTCGGTACACGTGACAATAAACTAAACTGAACTAAACCGATGACAGAGAGGGATTGCGATAATGAGTTTTGAGACATAACTCCAGAACCTATGGCTTAGGAGCTGTAGTTACAATACAATACAATACAATACAATACAATACAATTCAATTTATTGTCATTTGGACCCCTTGAGGTCCAAACGAAATGTCGTTTCTGCAGCCATACATTACAAACAAATAGACCCAAGACACAACATAATTTACATAAACATCCATCACATTGCTGTGATGGAAGGCCAAAAAAAGTTATGAGTTCCAGTGGAGAAAATTAAAATTGGTGATAATCAAATTGGATTGTGTTTGACAAAGTTAACAGATCTTGTGTGAAGTGACCCACTGGGTAGATTATGGAAATGTAGGGTTTATATATTTAATGGGGTTCCAAGAAGCATTTGGTAACATCTTGGTCAGCATGGAGAAGTTGGGCTGAAGGGCCTGTTTCCATTTTGTACGACTCAAATATATAATAAACAACAATTAAGAGCTGTTCTGCTGTTTTAAAGGACATGCCAATGATATAGGTTGGTGGTGGAAAATAAAGTATTTTCCATTAAAGCATTCCTCTTGCCAAAAATACAATGTCAAGCTTCAAAGAAGATAGTTCTACAGGTTTGTTATATTCAACATTAATCCCACACATGGCTAGAGCCAAGTTGGCTGCATTCCTCAGTTCTCAGCAGCATTTGCAAAATGGGAGCAACGTGAAAGTTATCAAAGTCAAGGCTCTGCAGAGTACTCAAGTATTTAATTAATCCTATGGTCTGAACATTGACTCAAACATTACCTGACCTTGTCCTATCCTTATATTTCATTATTATTCTCAGGGATGCTTGTAGCTTGGCATAGTTCGGTGAACGTTGAGGGGTGAAAGAGGGTGGTTCATGCATCAGTTTAGTTTAGTTTAGTTTCGACATTCAGCGGGGAAACTGATCACTCGGCCCTGCGGGTCCGCGCTGACCAGCGATGCCCGCACATTAACACACTGGGGACAATTTACATTGACACCAAGCCAATTATCCTACCAACCTCTACGCCTTTGGAGTGTGGGAGGAAACCGGAGATTCAGGAGAAAATGCACGCAGGTCACGGGGAGAAGGTACAAAACTCCGCACAGACAGCGCTCGTAGTCGGGATCGAAGCCATGTCTCTGGCTCTGTGAGGCAGCAACTCTACTGTGTCGAAGATATACAAGCGTGTCGATTTTGTAGTCTGTTTATTCTCTTTTCAGGTCAGTTTGAGTTATTCACTCAGCAATGGAATTCCTACTTTACTGCATAGGAAAGAACTGCAGATGCTGGTTTAAATCGAACTTAGACACAAAATGCTGGAGTAACTCAGCGGGACAGGCAGCATCTCTGGAGAGGAGTACCGAAACATCACCCATTCCTTCTCTCTCCAGAGATGTTGCCTGCCCCGCTGAGTTACTCCAGCATTTTGTGTCCTACTTTACTGCTGTGACTTCTTAGAGTAATTGGCAGAACCTCGAGATAGCAGTGACCCTGACTGAGAGGTGAAGGTGTTAACATGCCAGGAAGATGGTCAGTTGAGTTGAGTTTATCATTCTCACATGTACCGAGGTACAGTGAAAAGCGTTTTGTTGCATGCTAACCAGTCAGCGAAAAATCTAAAGTAGCTAACGTTACTAAAGATCTCGTCTTTCATTTTCGGAGTTCAAAATGGATTACAAGGAAATACAGATAGATGATGGTTTACAAAAAATAAAAAATATATAAAATGCTAGAGTAACTCAGGGTATTGATTCTGGATGATCAGCCATGATCATATTGAATGGTGGTGCTGGCTAGAAGGGCCGAATGGCCTATCTGCACCTACTTTCTATGTTTCTAACTCAGGAGGTCAGGCAGCATCTCAGGAGAACATGCACATGTGGTGTTTCAGGCCAGGACCCTTCATCAGACTAACGAAGGGTCCCCACCCAATGGCTTCCAACATTGTCACCCAAAGTGTTGATATTGATGACAAATAGCAATGGGCGCAGCACCGATCCCCAAGGCGTATTACTAGTCACATGCCCCCAGTCCGAAAAATAACCTTCCATCAATCGTTTTGTTGAAAACCTTTGCTCAGTCCGCCTTGGCACACGTGATCTCCTGGTTGCCAAACACATTAACTCCCCCTCCCATTCCCACATTGACCTCCCTGTCCTGGGCCTCCTCCACTGTCAGCGAGAGGCCAAACGCAAATTTGAGGAGCATCACCTCGCAGCTTACACCCCAGCAGCATGAACATTGATCTCTCAAACTTGAAGTAACCCTTGCATCCCCTCTCTCTCTGTCCCTCCCCCACCCTAGTCATCATACTAGTTTCACTGTCATCCGGTTGAGTTTAATTCCCTGTATAACTCGTTATCACCCAGCCCATAACCACAATGGACCCGTTTACTTGATCCATCATTACTGTTTTGCATATCTTCCATTAGTTTGTTCTATCACTGCCCTATATCCCTCGGTTCCCTTTCAATAGATAATAGGTGCAGGAGTAGGTCATTCGGCTCTTCAAGCCAGCACTGCCATTCAATGTGACCATGGCTGATCATCCACAATCAGTACCCCGTTCCTGCCTTTTCCTCATATCCCCTGACTCCGCTATCTTTAAGATCCCAATCTAGCTCTCTCTTGAAAATATCCAGAGAAAAAAGTAAAGTATCCTTTATTGTCTCCAGTTTGAATGAAATTGCATACCCTGCAGTCACAACAAAAAATAAAATAACAGAACACAAAATTAACACAGTTTAACATCCATCACAGTGAGTCTACCAGGCACCTCCTCACTATGATGGAAGGCAAAAGTCTTAGTCCTTGTCTCTTCCTTGCTTGTTCTCCCTCTGCGTTGAGGCGATCCAGGCTTTCGATGTTGGGGCCCCCCGCGGGGTGATGGTAAGTCCCGCGGCCGAATCCAAGCTCCGCGAACAGGCCGGTTCAAACTCCGCGACCCGGGGTGGACGAAGCTGCCACCCTCCAGTCCAGCAGACGAAGCTGTTGTTGCGGGATCTCCGGAGAATCGGTCACCAACCTGGGACCTGCGAGCTCACGATGTTGTCGTCGACTGGGCCCGCGGCCGAAGCCTCCGAGGCTCCGAAGTCGGGCCTCCGCCGCCGCTGCACCACCACAGCCCCGAAGTCAGCCAGCTTTGCGATGGTAAGTCCTGGCTCTGCCTCCAGAGCCTCGAGGTCGACCCCAGTTGGAGGCCGTCAGCCCCGTGATTAGGCCTCAGAGCAGACGGAGAAGGAGACACGACAAAGAAAAGGTCGCATCCCCTCCCGAAGGAAGATACCAAAAACAAGTCTCTCCCACCACACACACACACACACACACACCACCCCCCACCCCCCCCCAAAAAAACAAATCAAAACATACATCCAACAAGACAAAAGAAAACAAAAAAAAGGAAAAGACAGACGGACTGCAGGCGAGCCGCCACTTCTGACCTCCACCGCCCTCTGAGGCAGAGAATTCCACAGACTCACCACTCTCTGTGTGAAAAAATGTTTCCTCATCTCCGTTCTAAATGGCCTACCCCTTATGCTTAAACTGTGGCCCCTGGTTCTAGACTCCCCCAATATCGGGAACATGTTTCCCGCCTCTAGCGTGTCCAAACCCTTAATAATCTTATATGTTTCAATAAGATCCCCACTCATCCATCTAAATTCCAGAGTATACACGCCCAGCCGCTCCATTCCCGCCATCCCGGGAATTAACCTTGTGAACCTACGCTGCACTCTTTCCCCTGACTCTCAGTCCGAAGAAGGGTCTCGACCCGAAAGGTCATCTATTCCTTTTCTCCAGAGATGCTGACTGACCCGCTAAGTTACTCCAGTTTTTTATGTCTATCTTCCACCCTCTGCTTCTTTCCATGACGCCGATTCTCTATCCAGTCGGCTAGCACTCCCATGCAATCTAATCTTCCAGGGCAGCCAAGAACAAAAAATCACTTCACGAAAAAATTATTTTCTCCTTGAATGCTGACAGATCCCTGGTTGTGCAGAATGTGACATTTTCTTATGTCGCAATGAGTCCTGTGAGACTTTATTAATTCTGATGCAGTGTTATATATTATAGATCAAGAAAAACCCAAGTACATTTCAAGTGGTAAAATGATATTAATTCCATAAATTTAGGCCAGTTTTAAAGTCGTAGTAAAAGTAAAAGACCAAATGTGTAGGAAGAAACTGCAAATGCTGGTTTAAACCCGAAGCGTCAAGGGCCTGTCCCACTTACGCGACCTTGGCTCGCAAATTACGTGACCTCGTGGTCACTTGAGGCGAATGGGCATCGTTTGGCAGTGCGGGGCCAGTCCCACTTAGAAGCGCTGAGTTGGGCGGGGCTGGCGGGGCAGGGCTCCGAAATTCTTGCAGTGACCGAAATCTTTGCGCGCCAACGGCCTGTCGGCACGCAGGCGCATTGCAGTCGTACGCGGCTTGACGTCGGACGCAGCGTCTTGACGGTGTACGGAGCGTCTTGACTGCGTACGTCTAGCATTTTAGTGATGACGTCACCGCCCGACGCCCAAATTCAGTCGGCCCGCCTCCTGCCCAGTTGATTGGTAAGCATGACGTAGATTACGTCACGCGCGAACTGCGCTTCCGGTTGGTCGTGCCAAACGCTCGCAATCGCATGCAAGTGGGACAGGCCTTTCACCCATTCCTTCTCTCCAGAGATGCTGCCTGTCCCGCTGAGTTACTCCAGTTTTTTGTCTCTATCTTAAGTAAAAGACCAATGAGTGCAGATAGGACCATTTGTTGCTTTAGTTAAATACGCTGGAGTGCATTAGAGCTTCTCTTAACTATTCTTCTTGTTAGTCAGATTTGGCTGCTAATTGCAGAATGTTCAAAATAAATGTAAAAATATCAGCAAAGAGGGATTAAATGCAAAACCCTGTAAAACGTGTACAAGATAATGGGTTACAAGGAACTGCTGATGCTGATTTATACAAAAAAAGACTCAAAGTGCTGGAGTAACTCATCGGTTCAGGCAGCATCTCTGGAGGACATGGATAGGTGATGTTTCTGGTCGATGACATGGATCAAGCCATCTCACCTTCCAGAGCAGCCTACCGTGTGGAACTCCATTAAATGACTTGCTGAAGTCCATGTAGACAATGTCTGTGGCCTTGCCCTCACCAAACGTTTTGGAAAGCTCGTCAAAATAGGGCGTCACCTATTCCGTCTCTCCAGAGATGCTGCCTGACCCGCTGAGCTACTCCAGCTGTTTGTGTCCAACATGTGGGAGTTGTTTCAAAAGCAGCTGTTCAGAGTTCAGGATCAGCATGTTCTACTAAGGAGGAGGTTCAAGGAAAGGCAAAGTCAGATGTCAAGAGAGGTTGTAAATTTAGTTAACAAAATAATAGGAAGCATATGCAAGGTTTAGGAACATGAGATCAGACAGGACCTTTGAAGAATACAAAGAAAGCAGGAAATAACATAAGCCCAGAACTTTCTTCCTAGCTGTTGTCATACAACGGAATCATTCTACCATAACTAGAGAGCAGTCCTGAACGACTTTCTTGGTGACCCCTCGGACTATCTTTGATCGGACTTTGCTGGCTTTACCCTGCACTAAATGTTATTTCCTGTATCTGTACACTGTAAATGGCTTGTTAGCTTGAAATGGCACTGAGTTACTCCAGCTTTTTTGTGCCTACCTTTGGTTTAAGCCAGCATCTGCAGTTCCTTCCTATACATTGTTTACCTTGACGTCTGTTTGACACTGAAATTATGGGCCGAAGAGCCTGTTCCCGTGCTGTACTATTCTATGTGGTACGGTTGCGTGTTTGCAGTGCTGTTTGCAGGGGAGGTTATCTTGCAGTGAGCAGGTGGGGTACAGGACAACACTAATGCATTTGTGTCCTTCAGACGTCCCCTGTTGGTGTCACATTTCACGTGCACAAGTTATAGGAGTAGAATTAGGCCATTCGGCCCATCGAATGGCCCATACTCTGCCATTCAATCACGTCTGATCTCTGCCTCCTAATCCCATTTTCCTGCCTTCTCCCTATAACCCTTGACACCCATTTTAATCAAAAGAGTGCCAATCTCGGCCTTAAAAATATCCACAGACTCGGCCTCCACAGCCCTCTGTGCCAATGAGTTCCACAGATTAACTACCCTCCGACCAAAGATATTCCTCCTCGTCTCATTTCTAAAAGAGCGCCCTTTAATTCTGAGGCTATGACCTCTGGTCCCAGACTCCCACCAGTGGAAACATCCTTTCCACATCCATTCTATCTATGCCTTTCATTATTGTGTAAGATTCAATGAGGTTCCCCCCTTAACCTTCTAAACTCCAGCAAGTAGAGACCCAGTGCTGTCAAACTGTCATCCAAAGGCTTGGGGTGGCACGGTGGCACAGCGGTAGAGTTGTTGCCTTACAGCACCAGAGACCCGGGTTCGATCCTGTCTACATGTGCTGTCTGTACGGAGTTTGCACGATCTCCCCGTGACCTGCATGGGTTTTTCTCTGGGTGCTCCGGTTTCCTCCCACACTGGGCTGCCCGTGTAAGAGATGCAAGTGTCGCTGTAAATGTAATTCACATTTAATTTTTGCCAAGTTTCTTGCAGTATATGGTGCTTTAGAGACACAATAGAGGTATATTTGTGGGACAGGGGTGTTTTGTTGGAATCTTGTTGAAGTGCTGAAGTAACTCGGTATCTTGGGAGGGCATGGATGACGACTTTTCGGGTTGGGACTGTAGAAGGGTCCCGAACCAAAACATCAGCCATCCACGTTCTCCAGAGATGCTGCCTAACCCGTTCATTTATTCCAACACTTAGTGTCCAATTTAACAATGTTGGCATGGTTTGAATAAACGATAGTTCGAGTTGAGACAGCAAACGGGACCCGATCTGAGATTTGCCTATCCATGTTCTCTGGAGATGCTACCGAACCCTTTGATTTATTCCAACTCTTTGTGTTCTATTTCATGTTCAGAAGTGATAGGAGCAGAATTTGGCCATTCGGCCCATCATATCTACTGTGCCATTCAATCATGGCTGATCTATCTCTCTCTCCAATCCCCATTCTCCTGCCTTCTCCTGCTCTGTTTTTTGCTGTGGCCTGTTGGGGAGATGGCGCCCGTATAGCGGATAAAAACAGACTGGACAAACTAATCAGGAAGGCCGGCTCAGTGGTCGGGGCTGAGCAACGAACGGTCCAGCAGGTGGCAGAGGCCAGAACTCTAAATAAACTAGGTTCTATAATGACAAACCCCACTCACCCACTCCATGCCCTGAAGGTGATCAAGAGCAGCATCTTCAGTCAGAGGCTGATTGCACCAATGTGCAAAACGGAGAGATATAGGAAGTCCTGTTTACCAGCTGCTATAAGACTTTATAATGCGCATAAATAATTGCACTTTTTTAAAATTAATTGTATTTTAACTTGTATTTTAACGTATTTTAACGTGTTAAGTATGGAAGCCATTTGAGGAAATGTGTGGTGTTATGTTTGTCTTGAAGCTGTCGTGGCACTGTAATTTCCTGAAAAGGATTATTAAAGGTATAATCTAATCTAATCTAATCTTCTCCCCATAACCGTTGACACAATAACATTGGGATTATTTGGATAGATGATGTTGCGGGTTGGGATTGAAGAAAGGTCCTGACCCAAAACGTCACCTATCCACGTTCACCCGAGATGCTGCCCGACTGATCCACTCCAGAACTGGGCGACACGATGGCGTGCAGCGCCAGAGATCTGCGTTCGATCCTGACTACAGGTGCTATCTTTACGGAGTTTGTACGTTCTCCCCGTAACCTGCGTAGGTTTTCTCCGAAATATTCGGTTTCCTCCCACACTCCAAAGATGTTCAGGTTTGTAGGTTAATTGGCTTGGTATAAATGTAAATTTGTCCCCAGTGTGTGTGTGTAGGATAGTGTTAGTGTGCAGGGATCGCTGGTCGGACTTGGTGGGCCGAAGGGGTCTGTTTCCAGTGTGTGTGTGTGTGTGTGTGTGTGTGTGTGTGTGTGTGTGTGTGTGTGTGTGTGTGTGTGTGTGTGTGTGTGTGTGTGTGTGTGGGTGTGTGTGTGTGTGTGTGTGGTGTGTGCGCGTGGTTTAGTCTTGTTGAATGTTGTCGGATAGTTTGGACACCGGTTTATCGTGAAGGGGAAAAGATTTAATAGGAATCTGAGGATTAACTTTTTCCACACAAAGGGTGGTGGGTGTATGGAACAAGCTGCCAGAGGAGGTAGTTGAGGCAGGGACAATGCCAACATTTAAGAAACAGTTAGACAGGTACATGGATTGGACAGGTCTGGAGGGATATGGACCAAATGCAGTCAGGTGGGGTTAGTGTAGCTGGGACATGGTGGCCGATGTGGACAAGTTGGGCTGAAGGGCCTGTTTCCACAATGTGTCACTATGTCATTTTCACCAACGTCTAGTTTATATAGTTAGGCATTTTGCAAAAACTGTCACCATCACAACGGACATTTGCACTCATTTTTCATCTCACCCAAGAGGCTTAATTAAAGAGCTGACAGTTTGACAATGTATTTGTCGGCTTTGGCAAACGGATGGAAAACTTCCGACAGGAGGAAGGTGTTGCTTCTGTGAATGAGGCCTAAATGTGCCCAACATGTGTCAGGAAAAGATAAAGCAAACTCAAGAATTTCCCTGCTACAACGATCATTCAGTCTCCCTTCACCATTACTGGCACCTTTAATAACACATTCTTTACGTGGGAGTACATGATTTTTTTTGCTACCAATAGAAAGCAAATGAAATCTTCAGCATGTCTGCCGTTGTGTTTGATCACACTAAACGCTACGCTTTTTAAACTCAGAACAAATCATCTTCAATGGATCATTGAGAAATCTGAGCGTCAGCACTTTTCAGCTGCAAAGACAGCTTCAGGCTATTTCAGAGCGCTTGAAAAGGGAAAAAAAGGTTGTTATGCTGAAGAAGCGACTTTGGGCGGCACGGTGGCGCAGCGGTAGAGTTGCTGCCTTGCAACACCAGAGACCCGGGTTCGATCCTGACTACAGGTGCTTGTCTGTTTTCCCCCTGACCTGCGTGAGTTCTCTCCGAGATCTTCGGTTTCCTCCCACACTCCAAAGACGTACATGTTTGTAGGTTAATTGGCTTGGTATGAAGGTAAAATTGCCCCTAGTCAGGGCTCTCGCTTGACTTTTTTTCCCTGTTGCCAGCCGGGCAACCTTGGCAGCTTTTTAGGTTGCCAAATGACAGTTTAGGTGGTCATTTAAGATGGCTTGCATGACACGTGCAATAATGTGCTCGGACGAAGTGCGTAGTTACCAGTCGGAATTATGCTCAATGAAACATTCACATATTATTTCTGCTTCAAATAAAGTCACAAACTAAACATTCACCAATCAAGACATGATAGATCCCACAATGACATGCAGCAAAATTAGAAGGCAGTCGGTGCAGAATGGATGGATTGAGGCAGGTGAATTAGTACGTTTTGGTTGGAGTAGGTAAAATTGTGAGGGGAGAGCAAGGGGGATGTCAGTGGTGTTGAATGGGGGGGGGGGGGGGGGGGGGGGGGGGGGGTTCAGTACGGGATGGATGGGGGTAGACAAAAGTGCTGGAGAAACTCAGCGGGTGAGGCAGCATCTATGGAGCGAAGGAAATAGGCAACGTTTCGGGTCGAGACCCTTCTTTAGACCGTTTCCCCCATTCTTCTTGAATGGGAGGATCAGTACAGGATGGATGGGGGGGGGGGGTCAGCGCAGGATGAATTGGGGTGGGGAGGGTCAGTACAGGGTGGATCGGAGGGTCTGTGAAGGATGAATGGATAATCACTACAGGATGAATGGGGGAAAGTGCAGGGTAAATGGAGGGTGGGTCAGTATGGGATGAATGCGTTGATTAGTACAGGATGGATGGGGGATCAGTACAGGATGGATGGATGGAGAAGTGCTGGGTGGATGGGAAAGGGGTAAGGATAAGGTGAATTGGGGAACCAGTGTAGGATGGATGGGAGGGGGGGGGGAGCGTACGAGAGAGAGAGAGAGAGAAGGGGGGCGAGGTGGGGAGGAAGGAAGGTCAGCGCTCCTCGGACAACATTGCCCGCTGCCTCGGCCGTTGGGATTTCCTCGCCACCGCCTCCCTCCTCCACCAGCCAACAGCAAGGCGCGGGGCCGAGCGGTGCAGCTCAAAGTTCCTATAGCTATAGTATCTATGGTGCAGCTGCTTCAGAAGTGTCGCAGTGAATGACGGCTCCCGCACAGCAGCAGCAGCGGCCGCGACAGCAATCCCGCTAACGGTGAAAACCGCTTTCAAAACAAACCCTCCCCCTCCCTCCCTCTCCCTCCTCCCGGTCTCGGCGTGCGGGAGGGTTTTTTTTAAAAAGCGCGTTAGTGGGTTTGCAAGCAGATTATCAGGGCGGGCGGGTTGCGGGAGGAGGCCCGTCATTCGCCCGTCATTCGCTTCAACCCTTCGTCACCCCGCACCTAGTATCTTGCCCACGCAATACAGCCATCACCGCCGACACAAAACATCGCGTTCCTTTTCTCCACAGATGCTGCCTGACCCGCGGAGTTACTCCAGTTTTTTGTGTCTATCTTCGGTACAAACCAGTATCTGGTTGCCAAGCCGGGCAAAATGACTCGGTGTTTAGGTTGCCCGGCGGCGCTTTGAGTGGTCAATGGCACCCAGGCAACCGTTAATTTCGAGTCCTGCTAGTGTGTAACTAGCAGGACTCCAGCTAGTGTGACAGTGTAATTGTGCGGGGAATGCTGGTCAGTGCGGACCTGGTGGGCCAAAGGGACTGTATCTCTAATTTAAACTAAACTAAACAGATACTCAGATAGCAAACACGTTGTATGACATAGAAACATAGAAAATAGGTGCAGGAGTAGGCCATTCGGCCCTTCGAGCCAGCACCGCAATTCAATATGATCATGGCTGATCATCCAAAATCAGTACCCCATTCCTGCTTTCTACCCATATCCCTCGATTCCATTAGCCCTAAGAGCTAAATCTAACTCTCTCTTGAAAACATCCAGTGAATTGGCCTCCACTGCATTCTGCGGCAGAGAATTCCACAGTCACAACTCTCTGGGTCAAAACGTTTTTCCTCATCTCAGTCCTAAATGGCCTACCCCTTATTCTTAAAGTGTGACCCCTGATTCTGGACTCCCCCAACATTGCCTGAATCACTGGATTGGAGTTGGTCCACAATGGGCAATGTGAGATCCCTCCGATGGCTTTGACCTACAAGGGGAAGATTTAGCAGCAATTGCCAGCATTGGACTTGAGGGGTTATAATGTGAACTCTCGTTCCTCCTCAACTCTCTAACATGAAACACAACTGAAGGATCCTCTTTGGAACATAGAACAGGAACAGGCCCTTCAGCCTATGATGTTCATGCCGAACATGATGCCAAGTTAAACTGATCTCCTCTGCCTGCACATGATCCATTTCCCTTAATTCCCTGCCTATTCATGTGCCCATCTAAAAACCTCTCAAATGGTACCTGCCTCCACCACCACCCTTGGAAGTAGGGTTGCCAACTGTCCCGTATTAGCCGGGACATCCCGTATTTTGGGCTAAATTGGTTTGTCCCATACGACACCGCCCTTGTCCCGTATTTGACTGCTACTACTCGGGTCGAGGGGACTGTCGGGTCGGGGCGTCACGTCCGGCCCCGCCTCGCCCATCCCGACGTAGTGCAGCCCATGGAGTGCAGCAGCAGCAGCGCCTCGCCAGCTGTCCGACCTTCGAACCTTCTCTTATCGCCGACACCGCCACCCCTCCTTCTCAAGACTGATCATCGGTTCATGAGTTGGATGGGGCGCCGGACTTTCCGAGCGACGTCGCGCGGCCCGGGCCAAAACCCCTCAGCTGGCCCGCCGGCTGGGCTATGTGTGCGCAGTCCAGCACCCGGGCCAACTCATCATTCACCCAGCCACGGCCGAGTCGGTCAACGGATTACCATGGGGAATTTGTCCCGTATTTTGACCTTTTGTCCCGTTATTTGGGAGTGAGAGCGATAGCAACCCTACTTTGGAAGTGCGCTCCAGGCACCCACCGCTCTCCGTGTAAAAACAATGCCTTGCCCCGCACCTCACCTTGAAACGTTCCCGCCTCTGGCCGCACAGCAATCCCCTCTATCTGACGCTCTTCCCTGTTTCTGTGCCCACTCATATGGGGAGAAGGCTGGAGAATGCGGTTAGGAGGGAGAGATAGATCAGTTACGATTGAATGGCGGAGTAGACTTGATGGGCCGAATGGCCTAATTCTGCTCCTATCACTTATGACCTAATGCCTCTCATAATTTTAAATAAACTTCTGCCTCCAAAAGTCCAAAGAAAACAATCTGAATCTGGACGCCGTCACGAGCCACAGTTGTGGTATCAATGGTGAACTGCTGTGCTATTTCCACATTGCCGAAACCCTTAAAAATCACTGCAATGCTTCTTCAGTCTGTTTAAATTACAATTTCATTTATTGCACACGTCTACAATTTTGCTGATGAATTGCCAGGGTCTGAATGAACCAAGAGCTTCATTAAAATGATAAATTCATTCATATTTCTAATAAGCGCTTATTAGCTTAAGTAATTCAATCAGGAGATATTCAAGAAGGCCCAGCAAATAAGAAGACCATGAGATTAGCACGTGTAGGTAGTTATACGCACGATAAATAGTGCTGAGAAACGCAAGTTTTAATATTTGGACAATTTCCAAAAGCAACATTTTACTGTGACAACATCTGGAGACAAGGAACTGCAGATGTTGGAATGTTGAACAAGTTCACATGTTTTAGGAGTAGAATTAGGCCATTCGGCCCATTGCGTCTACTCCACTATTCAAATGTGGCTGATATCTGCCTCCTAATCCCATTTTCTTGCCATCTCCCCATAACCCTTGACACCCGTTCTAATCAAGAATTTGTCTATCTCTGCCTTCAAAATATCCACTGGCTTGGCCTCCACAGCCATCTGTGGCAATGAGTTCCACAGATTAACTACCCTCTGACTAAAGAAGTTCTTCCTCACCTCCTTTCTAAAAGAGCGCCCTTTAATTCTGAGGCTATGACCTCTGATCCTAGACTTTCCCACCAGTGGAAACATCCTTTCCACATCCACTCTATCTATACCTTTCATTATTCTGTACATTTCAATGAGGTGCCCCCTCATCCTTCTAAACTCCAGCGAGTAGATGTCCAGTGCTGTCAGATGCTCATCATATTCTAACCCACTAATTCCTGGAATCATTCTTGTGAACCTCCTCTGGTGAACCTCCTTCTCCAGACCCAGCACATCCTTCCTCAGATATAGGGCCCAAATTTGCTCACAGTACTCCAAATGCAGTCTGACCAGCACCTCGTAGAACCTCAGCATTAGGTCTCAAACACAAAGTGTCAAACACGGCATTACAAAAAACAAACACAAAGTGCTGGAGGAACTCAGCGGGTCAGGAAGCAATTGTGGAGGAAATGGACATGCGAGGTTTCGGGTCGGGTCCCTTCTTCAGACATCGAGTCCTCTTTTCTCGAACTGCTCGTCTGATGAAGGGTCCCGACCTGAAACGTCACCTGTCCATTCCCTCCACAAATGCTGCCTGAACTGTTGGGTTTCGCCAGCCCTTCGCCTTTTAATCTGTAGCTACAAGTTCATCCAAATACAGCCACTGCAGGTGGGAGAGAAGGAGTGGAGACAACTTTTAAGAAGCCAGAGATACACGGCTGTGAAGCTCGGTGGACATTAACATTACCGGTCGGTTATCCTTGGTTCTGAAAACTGTTGCTTACCTTTTTTTTCTCCACAATGAGCCAATGAAATTCACCTGTCAGTGCCGGCTACAACCTACGAGAACCTACGACAGCCTCCTGGCGACCCACTACCACTGCACCTACGGCACAAGAATTCTCGCTACTCTCCATGGCGGCTTCATTCTGGTTGCCGCGAATTTTGCAACATGTTGAGGCCGCGACTAGTTCCCAGAATGCAGGAACTCCTCACGACCATGAAGACCATGGTGGCCGATTAGGAAAAGGGGAGATGCAACGAGACCTGGGTGTCATGGTACACCAGTCATTGAAAGTAGGCATGCAGGTGCAGCAGGCAATGAAGAAAGCGAATGGTATGTTGCCATTCATAGCAAAGGATTTGAGTATAGGAGCAGGGAGGTTCTACTGCAGTTGTACAGGGTCTTGGTGAGACCACACCTGGAGTATTGTGTACAGTTTTGGTCTCCAAATCTGAGGATAGACATTCTTGCCATAGAGGGAGTACAGAGAAGGTTCACCAGACTGATTCCTGGGATGTCAGGACTTTCATATGAAGAAAGACTGGATAGACTCGGCTTGTACACGCTAGAATTTAGGAGATTGAGGGGGGATCTTATAGAAACTTACAAAATTCTTAAGGGGTTGGACAGGCTAGATGCAGGAAGATTGTTCCCGATGTTGGGGAAGTCCAGGACAAGGGGTCACAGTTTGAGGATAGAGGGGAAATCCTTTAGGACCGAGATGAGAAAAACATTTTTCACACAGAGAGTGGTGAATCTCTGGAACTCTCTGCCACAGAGAGTGGTTGAGGCCAGTTCATTGGCTATATTTAAGTGGGAGTTAGATGTGGCCCTTGTGGCTAAAGGGATCAGGGGGAATGGAGAGAAGGCAGGTACAGGATACTGAGTTGGATGATCAGCCATGATCATATCGAATGGCGGTGCAGGCTCGAAGGGCCGAATGGCCTACTCCTGCACCTATTTTCTATGTTTCTATGTTTCTAAGACGATTCCCCGGCAACCGCCCGCGAACATGTGGCGACCGCAGAGTCTCCTGCAGCCGCCTAAAAAGTCACCAAAGTGGGACAGGCCCATTGGGGTTTGTTTCCATAGAAGGAGACTTCAACGTCAATAGTAATTCACTGTAAGCATGCCATTTCCAGCAGTGCGATATATATTTTCTGTTTTAGTCAGTGACTCCAGCAATGGGCAGACTGAACAGGTGAACCCGTCACATCGTTGACTGCCAGCAAAATGCTGTTGCTGAAACAAAGTTTAAAATGGGAGATAGGTGTGAGAAAAGAGGGAACCAGGTGAATGAAGGGAGGAAAAAAAATAGAAGGATGGATTGGAGAAGGAATAGAAAGAAACAGAAAAATGCTTCGGTGATGAAGACTAGCAAAAATGGAGAATACATTGGCACGTTGGTGCAGCGGTAGAGTTGCTTCCTCACAGTGCCAGAGACCCGGGCTTGATCCTGACTACGGGTGCTGTCTGTACCGAGTTTGTACGTTCTCCCCGTGACCTGTGTGGGTTTTCTCCGCGTGCTCCGGTTTCCTCCCACACTCCAAAGACACACAGGATTGTATAGGTATGTTGCAAAGCCTACCTGAAGCGTCGCTGAAAATCTGTCGCTGCGGGTGTGTGCGATTTTGGCGCCGTTTAGTGGGGGGCGGGTTTAAAACGCGATTTTCTCTAGGCTGTTCAAATCGAAGATGTTCAGCCTAGTTAGTTATTAACGAAAAATCGCTGGAAGACCCCGTCGCAAAAGCTATTATTAGTTTTAAAGGCCTCGTATAATAGTTATAGTAGTTTAAAAATCAATCTCTAAACCCGCGACCACCAGCAACCGCAGGGTCTCATAGAGCAAACAACTGAAGTTAGGCTGTATATTTTTACATTAAAAAGGGCTTCTAAAGATCCCTTTATACAAAGTTTAATATTGCGAGTAGCTCATTTTGGGCCCATTATATCCCGCAGTATTTTTCTGGGCATTTGGGGGCACAAATCTACCGCAATGTGAACGTTCTAAACCAGCGCGTTCCACAGGGACCCACTGGAAAGCTGATTTAAAATGGGCATTTATTTACAGCAATTGAACACTGAATTCCTTCCATTTGGCCTATAAATTAATGTAAATGAGATTTAAAAATCATGTTTTATTGTGAATTATTTGTGAATATTATTTGGACATTTAGGCTATTTAAAAATGTTAATCATTTATTAAGAAATGGATAGATGTTTAGATCTAGTAATTGAAGTCTGAAATTAGCTACAATTAGGTAACTAACTAATTATATGCTTTAATTTCAGGTCATCCAAGTAAGATTATTTTATATTTGTTTCAGTATGCTTCAATCTATGATAACTGAAAATTTCATTCAGTTCTCTTAATTTTTAAGAAAGTTATGGGCTTTTGACTGTTCACGATCACAGCTTTTTTGTTATGTCCATAGAAAATCAATAGGGAACAAGATGCTCATTTCCGAGTATGAAAATGGCCATAACTTTTTAAATACTTGAGATATGAAAGTGAATTAGGTGTCAAATTAAACTTATTTTTATGCTTTATCTGATGGGATAAATTGCAGACTTGATTTTTTAAATCTCAAAATTTTGTAACATTGCTAGATTGTAGGTAAATTGGCTTCGGTAAAGATTATAAATTGTCCCTAGTGCGTAGGATAGTAGTTGTGTGCGGGGTGTTCACTGACGGGCAGTATTCGGTGGACTGGAAGGGCCTCTTTCCTTGCTTTATCTCTAAACTAAACTAAAGATGAAGCAATGTTTAGGATGGTGAAATGTGTGAAGCTAAACTTACTCTTTGGAAGAAGGGAGAGATGGGGGCAAGTCATGGAAAATTAAATTATGATTGGGTGGAACCATTGTTCTTTTGAGTCTGTAGGAAGCAACATAGTTTGAAGATACAGCATTGAAACAGGTCCTTCAGCCCATCGTGTCCACCCCACCATCGATCAACTGTTCACACTAGTTCTGCGTTATCCCACAGTCTCATCCGCTCGCTACACATTAGGGACAATTTTACAGTGGCCAATTAATCTACACGTTTTTGGATTGAGGGCAGAAACCGGAGCATCTGGGGGCAAACCCACGAGGCCACAGGGAGAACTTGCAAACTCCACTCAGTCAGCATCCGAGACCTGGATCGAACCTGGGGTCTCTCGCACTGAAGGGCGGCAGCTCTGCCCACTGCACCACTGTGCTGTGATAGTGACCATGAGTATGCATACTGCCCAATAGCTCCATTGACCTGGACTCAATCATGACCTGCAGGGGCGGTACAGTGGCGCAGTGGTAGAGTTGCTGCCTGACAGTGCCATGAGACACGGGTTCGATCCTTCCTGACTACGTCTGCGTGGAGTTTGTACATTCTCCCCGTGACCGTGTGGGTTTCCTCCCACACTCAAGACTTGCAGGTTTGTAGGTTAATTGGCTTTGCTAAATTTTCCCTACTGTCATAAGGTCATAGTGATAGGAGTAGAATTAGGCCATTCGGCCCATCAAGTCTACCCCGCCATTCAATCATGGCTGATCTATCTCTCCCTCCTAACCCCATTCTCCTGCCTTCTCCCCATAACCTCTGACACCTGTACTAATCAAAAATCTATCTCTGCCTTAAAAATATCCACAGACTTGACCTCTACAGGTTTCTGTGGCAAAGAATTCCACAGACTTACCACGCTCTGACTAAAGAAATTTCTCCTCATCTCCTTTCTAAAAGAGCGTCCTTTAATTCTGAGGCTATGATCTCTAGTCTTAGACACACCCAGTTGTGAAAGCTTCCTCTCCGCATCCACTCTATCCAAGCCTTTTACTGTTCTGTATGTTTCAATGAGGTCCCTCCTCATTCTACTAAACTCCAGCGTGTACAGGCCCAGTGCCGACAAACGCTCTTCAAAGGTTAACCCACTCATTTCTGGGATCATTCTTGTAAACCTCTTCTGGATCCTCTCCAAAGCCGGCACATCCTTCCTCAGATATGGTGTCCAAAATTGCTCCCAATATTCCAAATTCTGCCTTACCAGTGCCTTATAGAGCCTCAGCATTTCATCCCTCTTTTTGTATACAAGCCCTACTGATATAAATGCTAGCATTGAGTTTGCTTTGTGGGATATAACTAGTGTACAGGTGGGGCAAAGGGCTTGTTTCCACTCTGTATCTGTGAACTAAACTAAACTTTGGTGCTAATTATGAGGAGTGTGTACATTCTCTCTCTCTCTCTCCGATTTCCTCCACAATCCCAATGATAAGCGAGTTGGTAGGTTAATTGCTACTGTAAATTCCCATCAATGTACAGCTGTGATGGCAAATACTGGGGGAAGCTGATGGGAACATAGGGAGAATAAAATGGGTTTCATGCAAGTTTAGTGTCAATAGGTATGTGTTGGTCAGGGTCTATTTTCGTGCTTAACTCCGACTCAGGTGAGCGTCAGAAAGCTTTGGAGGTTAGAGAGGAATTGAAGGTGATTTCAGTAAATGAGCATGAAATCTAGGTTGACACACCAGGGAGAAGTACTGAGCGGGGGGGGGGGGGGGGGGGCGGGCAGGCGGGCGTGCGTGCGTGAACTGCAGGTGCTGGGTCCAACCGAAGACAGGCACAAAAAAAAGCTGGAGTAACTCAGCGGGTCAGGCAGCATCTCTGGAGGAAAAGAAAAGGGGGACTTTTCTGGTTGTTCACTCCTTATCTTCATCTGTTTTGATCGGAAATTGGAACCTGACGGGCAACTTTTTATTTTAAACCAAGGGTGGTAGGTGTATGGAACAAATAGGCTCTTCGTCTCAGCTTGCCCATACCGACCAAGCTGACCAATCTACACCAGTCCCATTTGCCCGCATTTGGCCCATATCTCTCTAGACCTTTCCTATCCATGCACCTGTCCAAATGTCATTTCAATGTTATAGATTCTACCTCCACTGGCAGCTCATTACATGCACCCTCCATCCTTTAAGAATTATTTAGTTATTAACCGAGTGTAACACAGTGGAAAAACCAGGGGCATATAGAATAATTATTGAGTGAAAATTTGGAATGTAGGTATTGCTTGCACTAATCCTGTACAAGAAGGGACAGAGCCGGCTGTGCTTTCTGAGAGGGCTCCGCTCCTTCGACATCTGCAGTAAGATGCTGCAGATGTTCCACCAATCAGTGGTAGCTGGTGCCATCTTCACCACTGCCGTGTGCAGGGGCGAAGGGCGCGCACGCCAATAGGATTAACAAACTCATCAGGAATGCTGGCTCCGTCATGGGGGCGGGGTTGAATTCACGGGAGGTGGTCTTGGAGGGGAGGATGCTCAGCAAACTGCGGAGCATCTTGGATAATAACAGCTCACCCCCTCCATGACACACTGGTCAACCTGAGGAGTACCTTGAGCAACAGACTGGTTCTACCAAGATGCAGGACAGAACGCCACAGGAGATCCTTCTTCCCTGTGGCTATCAAACTGTACAACTCCTCCCCCTTCTGTCTTGTGGGGTGGACTGACTACCCCCTCCCCAATCTTTGCACATCACCAATCCTTTCCACTCATCGCTTTAATTTCACATTTCATGCATTTTGTGTTTTATGGCATGTTGGCAGATCAATTTCCCTCCTAGGGTAAAGAAAGTTCTATCATATCGTATCATTTTGATTTATGCATAGCCAAAATGTTAATAAAATTGCAAGATAATGGGTAAGATTCAACAAAGATGAACACAAAATGCTGGAGTAACTCAGCGGGACAGGTAGCATCTCTGGAGAGAAGGAATGGGTGATGTTTCAGGTCGAGACCCATCTTCAACACATCACTGGCAGCACAGTGGTGCAGTGGTAGAGTTGCCAGGGATCTGGGTTTCGAGCCTGACCAAGGGTGCTGTCTGTACGGAGTTTGCACGTTCCCCCTGTAACTGCGTGGGTTTTCTCTGGGTGCTCCTCTTTCCTCCCACACTTCAAAGACATAAACATAGAAAATACGTGCAGGAGGAGGCCATTTGGCCCTTCGAGCCAACACCGCCATTCATTGTGATCATGGCTGATAATCCACAATCAATAACCCGTGCCTGCCTTCTCCCCATATCCCTTGATTCCGCTAGCTCCTGGAGCTCTATCTAACTCTCTTTTAATTTCATCCAGTTAATTGGCCTCTACTGCCTTCTGTGGCAGAGAATTCCACAGATTCACAACTCTCTGGGTGAAAAAGTTTTTTTCTCATCTCAGTTTTAAATGGCCTCTCCTTTATTCTTAGACTGTGGCCCCTGGTTCTGGGCTCCCCCAACATTGGGGAACATTTTCCCTGCATCTAGCTTGTCCAGGTCCTTTTATAATTTTATACATTTCTATGAGATTCCCTCTCAACTAAATTCCAGTGAATAAAAGCCCAATCTTCCCAATCTTTCCTCATATGACAGTTGTGGAACCTTGTTAGACTTTGAAGGTTAATGAGCTCTGATCAAATTGTAAATTGTCACTAATGTGTAGTATGGTGCTAGTGTACGGGGTGATCGCTGGCCGGCGCGGACTCGGTGAGCTGAAGGGCCTGGTTATGTATCCATAAAGTATAAAGTCTGCTGTAAAAGCCTCTTTGTAAGTAAAGATTGCAGGAATCCAATAATTGTCGAGGTACCTGAATCTCCTTCCATAGCCCTACGGGATATGAGTAAGAATCTTATGGTCTAAAGTAGTTATATCTGACGGAGAGACAGGCTACAGGGAATTCAAGAAACAGATAATTAGGAGAAGTTCCTCATCTCCCAGCAGCATCATCTCTGCTCAGCAACAGGTTCCAGGAATCGGATGAGTTTTACAGGATAAATGCATCAATATCAAGGCACCAGGCTCACATTTGATGTCACAAACTAGGAGGTTTCATCATGTTCCTTCTAACTTGGCCCAAATCCCTCAAAATCTTTCTTATCTATCATACCTACCGAAATGTCTTTTAAACAGGCCATTCGGCCCGTCGAGTCCATGCCAACCAGCGATCGCCTGGTAAACTAATCCTGTCCTACGCACTCGAGATAATTTACAGAAGCCAATTAAGCTACAAACCTGCACATCTTTGGAGTGTGGGAGGAATCCGGAGCACCTGGAGAAAACCCACGCGGTCGCAGGGAGAACGTGCAAACTCCAAACAGACAGCACCCGTAGTCAAGATCGAACCCGGGTTTTCTGGCAGCTCGTTCCATACACCTAGCACCCTTTGTGTGAACAGGTTACCCCTCAGTTTCCTATTAAATCTTCTCCCCCGCCACCCCCCTCACATTAACCCTTATGTCCTCTGGTTCTGGATTCCGCTTCTCTGGGCGAGAGACTCAGTGCCTCTATTCCATCTATTCCCCTCGAGATTTTGAACACCTCTATTAAAATGAGGTTAAAAGATTTCCTGCCATTAAAAATCCTCTCAGATCTCTGAGTTTATTCTCTGAAAATGGCTTGTCCCGTTGCCTCTGTGTACATATTAGGGCCAATGACCGATGAATGTTTTTTTGATAACTGCAAACAACATTGCCACCATTCAAAGAAGGTACACTTCAGTTACAACAATCCTTTCATTCCTTTCCAAGCTCTTTGGACAGAAGCAAACAAATGAAACCTATTTCCCCATTGCTATTGATTTAATTCAGCCTGTCTGCCACATACGCATTACTGCAGGTGGAGAGGTAACGTCTACAAAAGGACATGAGATTAACACGACGTGGGATTGAACGGAGTGCACACATATGGAATTCAATTGAAAGCAGTCAGACCCAGCTGAATGTACCTGGGTTAGATTCAAGATGCTTCGAAAGAAGTGAATGTATAGATGGAGCCAAACAGCGGCATGTTGGCGCAGCGGTAGAGTTGCTGCTGAAGAGCCCCGGAGACCCAGGTTCGATCCTGGCTACGGGTGCTTGTCTGTACAGAATTTGTACGTTCTCCCCGTGACCTGCGCATGGGGAGAATGTACAAGTTATAGGAGTAGAATTAGGCCATTCGGCCCATCGAGTCCACTCCACCAAACAATCATAACTGATCTCTGCCTCCTAATTTTCCTACCTTCTCCCCGTAACTCTTGACTCCCGGGTTCCACCCCCCCCCCCCCCCCCCCCCCAACCCCACCGAGATCTTCGCTTTCCTCACACGCTCCAAAGACGTACAGGTTCGTAGATTAATCGGCTTGATATCAGTGTAGAAAATGTCCCTAGTGGAGGACCGGCCGCGGAGAATAAAGAGAGAAGAAGATTAGACCTTATTGCCTTCCATCACAGAGGGGAATGTAGGGAATCCGCTGTGGTGGATGTTTATGTTAACTTGTATGTAGTTGTGTGTCTTGTTTGTTTTAGTATGGCTGCATGGTAATCGAGTTTCATTGTACCTTCATTGGTACACGTAACAATAAACAGAACTTGAAACCTTGATAGAGTTAATGTGCGGGGATAGCTGGTCGGCGCGGACGCGGTGGGCCAAAGGGCCTGTTTCCGCGCTGTATCTCTGAACTAAATTAAAAAATGTTCCATTGAAGGAGTCCATTGAGGAGAGTAAAAAACAGGGGACTATAAATTAAGCACTATTTTAATTAGTCTCATTCTCATGCAAAGAAAACCTTAATTACAAGCCGCACTCAACAGCCTTGGGTATAAACTTTCTATCCTTCAATCCAAAGGAGCCAAGGACACAGCTACAGAGGAGCTCCAGGGCTCGAGATGAAGTGCGTCCAATCTCATGAATGGAAATGAAGATGAAATACACGTAGAGGCTTTCACTATTGTAATCAGAGTCTTAGAATGATGCAGCGTGGAAACAGGCCCTTCGGCCCAACTTGCCCACACCGGCCAACATGTCCCATCCACACTCATCCCACCATATCCCTCCAAACCGGTCCTATCCATGATTCTGTCTAACCATTTCTTAAACGTTGGGATAGTCCCAGCCTCAACTACCTCCTCTGGCAGCTTGTTCCATACACCCACCACCCGCTGTGTGAAAACGTTACCCCTCGGATTCCTATTACACATTTATCCCTTCACCTTAAACATAAGTCTTCTGGTCCTCCATTCACCTTCTCTGAGCAAGAGACTCTACACGATCTACAGTATTCCTCTCACGATTTTATACACCTCTATAAGATCACTCCCTCATCCTCACATCCTCTAGCCTAGGCAACATTCTTGTAAATCTTCTCTGTACCCTTTCCAGCTTGACAACATCATTGATTTAAAAATAATCGTTTAAAAAACATTTCCCATATCGGAGGAAGGTTGTGTGCTGGTGTTGGAGAGGGTCCAGAAGAGGATTACGAGAATGATCACAGGGATGGTTGGGTTAATGCAGGAGGAGCATTTGTTGGCTCTGGGCCTGTACTCGCTGGAGTTAGAAGGATGAAGAGGGACCTCATTGAAACTTAACAAACAGTAAAAGGCCTGGATACACGTAGATACACGTGGGAGAATCTTGGACCAGAGGCCACAGCCTCAGAACAAACGGGGCGTGCGTCTAGAATGGAGTTGAGGAGGAATTTCTTTGGTCAGAGAGTGGTGAACTCTGTGAAATTCATTGCCACAGAAGGCGATGGAAGCCAGGTCATTGGGTATTTTTGCAAGGGAGATTGATAGGCTCTTGGTTAGTAAGAGTGTCTAAAGGTATTGGGAGAATGTAGTTGAGAGGGAAAGATAGATCAGCCATGATCGAATAGCGGAGAGTAGGCTCGATGAGCCAAATGTACCGGAGAAAACCCACATAGGTCATGGGGAGAACATACAAACTCTGTACAGACAGCACCCGTAGTCAGGATTGAACCCGGGTCTCTAGCGCTGTAAGGCAGCAACTCTACCGCTGCGCCACCGTGCAGCCTCCACTTAACTTTTCATGAGTGTCAACGAGGTCTACATTGCAACCTCGGGCTGTTCTCCCTCCCCTTTCAGAATGCACTGCCAGAGACCCATATATGTGAATGAAACGGACAAAGTACAATTATTACATACAGGTGCACAACCTTTTATCCGAAAGCCTTGGGACCAGACACTTCTCGGATTTCGGAATTTTTTCGGATTTCCGAATGGAAGATTTTTAGCGTAGATTAGGTAGGTAGCGCGGGCGGCTTGAAAAGTCTGGAGCGGCTGCCTCCTCACTGGAGACCGGGGAATCATTGTAAATCATTGCTTAAATGTTAGTCAGTTAGTTTGGAGGGATTTTATGTGGTGGGGGGGGTGAAGGGGGAAACTTTAATTCTTAGTCCCCCACCTGGTCGGAGAGGCGGGGAGCGGGTAATGCCTTACCGGGTCGCCGTGCAGTAAGCTCCGGAGCGCTGTGGCCGCCGACTCCCAACATCGCGGAGCTGGGGCTGCGGGCGTCCGGCCGCGGGCCGCGCTGGATTTGGAGCGCACCGCAGCCAGGGGTAGAGTTGCCGGGGTCGGAGCTACAACCGGCGCCGCCCGCAGCCCCAGCTCCGCGATGTTGGGAGTCGTCGGGCATAGCGCTCCGGAGCTTACTGCACGGCGACCCGGTAAGGCATTGCCCGCTCCCCGCCTCTCCGACCAGGTAGGGGACTAAGAATTAAAGTTTCCCCCTTCACCCCCCCCCCCCCCCTTTTCCACATAAAAGCCCTCCAAACTAACTGACTAACATTTAAGCAATGATTTACAGATGTTTAAGTGTCTCCCCGGTCTCCGGGGAGGAGGCAGCCGCTACAGTAGTACAGACCTGGGTTGACCATGGGTCGTTTCGGGTCAAGTTTGGCGCCAAACGCGAGCTTTGGTGTGCAGACGGCATCCTGGAAAAAATGTCCGGTTTTCGGAGCTTTTCGGTTTCCGGAACTCCGGATAAAAGGTTGTGCACCTGTACTTCCATCATTAGTTTTTGTTTTTTGTTTCAGTTTTAGAGATACAGCATGGAAACAACCCTTCTGGCTCATTGAGTCCACACCGACAATCAGTCACCCATTCACACTTGCTCTGTTATCCCAATTTCCCATCCATTCCCTGCATTTCAGGGGTAATTTACAAAAGGCAAAAATACCAACCCACACGCCTTCATAATGTGGGAGGAAACCGGAGCCACAACGTGCAAACTCCATACAGACAGTGCCCAAGATCAGGATCGAACTTGGGTCTCCTGCGCTGTGGGACAGCAGCACTTCCGGCTGCGCCACCCTTTTAAGGTCTAAGTAGCATTAGGCCATTCGGCTCATCAAGTCTGCTCCACTATTCAATCATGGCTGATCTATCTCTCCCGCATAACCCCATTCTCCTGACTTCTCCCCATAACCTGTGACACCTGTACTAATCAAGAATTTATCAATATCTGCCTTAAAAATATCCACTGACTTAGCCTCTACAGCCTTCTGTGGCAAAGAATTCCACAGATTCACCACCCTCTGACTAATTAAATTTCCCCTCATCTCCTTCCTAAAAGAACGTCCTTTAATTCTGAGGCTATGACCTCTAATTCCAGACTCTCCGACTAATGGAAACATCCTCTCCACATCCAGTCAATCCAAGCCTTTCACTATTCTGTATGTTTCAATTAGGTTCCCCCCCCCCCCCCCCCCCCAATTCTTCTAAACACCAGCGAGTACGGGCCCAGTGCTGTCAAACGCTCATCATAGGTTAACCCACTCATTCCTGGGATCATTCTTGTAAGCCTCCTCTGGACCCTCTCCAGAGCCAAACACATCATTCCTCAGATACGGCAAAGGTGCCCATATTTAGGAGTTAGGAATCTTCCCACATGATATGCTTGGGGGCAGGGGCGGAACACTCGGGGGGGGGGGGGGGGGGGGCAGAGGGGACACGTCTCCTCCATGTATTGATAGCGAGTTCCGCTCTTGCTTGGGGGCATTCACTGCAGCAAATGTCACACACACTTGGGCCCACAATTCCCCATTTATCCGATTAATGTCTGCCATCTCTCCAGAGACGAGGATGTTATTTTGTGATGCTTGATCCTGGCGCTCAGTACAAACAGCACATTCCAAACCTGTAGCCTAGAATTGGCCGACTCACTTGGAGAGGACGGATCATTGATGTGGGAAATTGAAACTGTGATACGGGTGTAATAGGGATGCACTTTTGAGGCAAGCGGCCAAGGAATGCTATTAAGCTGAGGGAAAAAAAAGAGCTTTCTGCATCTGTCTGACTGACTCAAATATCGACAGTGAGCTTTGTAAAATGAAAGAGCTCTGACTTTAGACTTCAGAGATGCAGCGTGGAAACAGGCCCTTCGGGCCCAGCAAGTCCACGCCAACCAGCGATCGATCCCCCTGTACACTAACTCTATCCTACACATGAGAGACAATTTTTTTTTTACAATTTTACCAAAGCCAATCAACCTACAGACCTGCACGTCTATGGAGTGTGGGAGGATACCGGAGAAAACCCACACAGGTCACGGGGAGAACGTACAAACTACGTACAGGTAGCAGGATTGAACTGGGTCTCTGGCACAGTAAGGCAACAATTTACCCACTGTGCTGCCTTAGTAGATACCTGCAAACAACCCTCATTCTGCGGAACACAAAGGCCATCAAAAGAAAACCGCAACCTTCCAGCATTGGAAATGTAATTTGATCCAAATTTTGGGGGAAAAAAACTATGTAAGGTTAGTGAAGTGGCTTGAAATTGAGACTGACAGCCAGAGCCCACAAGTCACTGAATTTGCCCATCGGCTGAGACTAAGAGCAAAGGTGATCTGCCCTGCATTTGCAACAGGAATGTGTAGGAAGGAACTGCAGACGCTGGTTTAAACCAAAGATAGACTCAAAAAGCTGGAGTTACTCAGCGGGACAGGCAACATCTCTGGAGAGAAGGAATGGGTGACGTTTCGGATCAAGACCCTGCTTCAGCCATCAACAGGAAAATGCACAACTCAAGTGTGCAGCTGGAGAGCTGCAGGCAGACGATTTTCCTGACGTTAAGGCTTGGTGCAAAATCATGCACTTTACCCCTAAACCTGGCGACTCTGTACACTGTCTCAGTGTACTACTGCTACAATGCCCTCCATAATGTTTGGGACAAAGACCTATCATTTATTTATTTGCCTCAGTACTCCACCATTTGAGATTGGTAATAGAAAATACATAGCCCCACCCCACCCCACCCCACCCCATTTCATTGGCACAACTTTGGTCCTCATGTTGATAAACAGCAATAAAAGTTTCCAAAGGTGATGGAAAGACTGGAGGAAAGACTAGATGCTGAGAGCTCTTTTATACCTGCATTAAGGAGGCAATTAAACACACCTGAGCAATTATAAACACCTGTGAAGCCATGTGTCCCAAACATTATGGTGCCCTGAAATGGGGGGGGGGGCCATGTACAAAACGCTGCTGTAATTTCTACATAGTGAAACCAAAATGTATAAAAAATGGCCTTTGATAAAATCTGACAATCTGCACTTTAACCACATCTGATTTTTTTTCTGTTACAAATCTTAAATTGCGGAGTACAGACGCAAATAAATAAATGATGGGTCTTTGTCCCAAACATTATGGAGGGTCTGTACACACTTGTACTGTATCTGAGATGCTTATTTAATATGTATCTAAGTGCTCTTGCTTAGTGATACTTGAACTGATCTGTGTACAGAAATGAATCTCCCTGTACATCGGTATATAATAAAGTACCATACATTTTTTTTGTTGAGCGACTTTGTCTTTGAACAATTATGTTTGTGAAAGAGTTACGTCGAATTACAAAAGACAAAAGTCTGGTGGCGCAGCGGTAGAGTTGCTGCCTTCCAGCATCAGAGACCCAGGTTCCATCCTGACCACGGATGCTGTCTGTGCGGAGTTTGTACGCTCTCTGCGTGGGATTTCTCCCGGTGCTCCGGTTTCCTCCCGCACTCCAAAGATGTACAGGTTTGTAGGTTAATTGGCTTTGGTAAAATTGTAAATTGTCCCCATTGTGTGTAGGTTAGTGTTAGTGTGCGGGGATCGCTGGTCGGCGTGGACTCGGTGGGCCGAAGGGCCCGTTTCTACACTGTATCTCTATGTTGTGCTGACTGTGCTAAAATCAACTGGTAACCTTTGTGTTTCTTTTGAACAGTTTGTACTTTTACAATACAATAGACAATAGACAATAGGTGCAGGAATAGGCCATTTGGTCCTTCGAGCCAGCACTGCCATTCAATGTGATCATGGCTGATCATCCCCAGTCAGTACCCCGTTCCTGCCTTCTCCCCATATCCCCTGGCTCCACTATTTTTAATACACTTCTCCCTTCCGTTGCAAGCCGTGGTAGACTGTGCAACACTGGTCCCCATTTACTATCTTCTCATGCATTTAATCTCTGTGGGAAAACCTAATACAAATTCATAGACTGAAATCATTATGTGAAACAGTTTCGTTTTTCACAACACGATTGAATTGACAACTGTGGACGAATGTCAGGAGATGTATCTTGTACTCAACTTTGTAATGCATAAAATATTGTGCTCACAGGCCGGTACTAATACTGTCAGAAAACAAACACATCAGTGGAGCCACAATACCCGACCAAACCACATGAGGTTGTTGAGAACTTGACACCAGTTAAGTCTTTTTGACGTCATGCTGGAGCTCTCTCCAATTACATATTGGATCTCTGATGCGATTTGTTTCCCCCACAATGTGTTTAAATAATTTAGTGCGGTGCGGCTCGGCTTTGTATACAGACAAAACAGAAAGCAACGAGGTAGTGCCACGGTCATTTTAAATAATGAAAGACTTGTCCTTTCTTGCAATCTTAATCCACTTCAGACTTAATTGGGACACTGATGTATAGATCGATTGATCTACTTTTTTTGTCGTTTAGTTTAGAGACACAGCGCAGAAACAGACCCTTTGGTACTGGCTGTATGGAGTTTGCACGTTCTCTTTGTGACCGCATGGGTTTTCTCCGGGGGTTTACTTTAGAGGTACAGCGCGGAAACAGGCCCTTCGGCCCACTGTGTCCACGCCAACCAGTGATCCCCGCACACTGACACTATCACACACACCAGGGACAATTTACAATTTTACCAAACCAATTATCCAACAAACCTGAACGTCTTTGGAGTAAAGCACTTCTCTCTCTTATATGCTGTTTGACAGGTAGTTTAGTTTAGATTAGAGATACAGCGCAGAAATGTGAGGTTATCCATTTTGGTGGCAAAAACATGAAAGCAGACTATTATCTAAATGGTGGCCGACTAGGAAAAGGGGAGATGCAGCGAGACCTGGGTGTCATGGTACACCAGTCATTGAAAGTGGGCATGCAGGTGCAGCAGGCAGTGAAGAAAGCGAATGGTATGTTAGCTTTCATAGCAAAAGGATTTGAGTATAGGAGCAGGGAGGTTCTACTGCAGTTGTACAGGGTCTTGGTGAGACCACACCTGGAGTATTGCGTACAGTTTTGGTCTCCAAATCTGAGGAAGGACATTATTGCCATAGAGGGAGTGCAGAGAAGGTTCACCAGATTGATTCCTGGGATGTCAGGACTGTCTTATGAAGAAAGACTGGATAGACTTGGTTTATACTCTCTAGAATTTAGGAGATTGAGAGGGGATCTTATAGAAACTTACAAAATTCTTAAGGGGTTGGACAGGCTAGATGCAGGAAGATTGCTCCCGATGTTGGGGAAGTCCAGGACAAGGGGTCACAGCTTAAGGATAAGGGGGAAATCCTTTAAAACCGAGATGAGAAGAACTTTTTTCACACAGAGAGTGGTGAATCTCTGGAACTCCCTGCCACAGAGGGTAGTCGAGGCCAGTTCATTGGCTATATTTAAGAGGGAGTTAGATGTGGCCCTTGTGGCTAAGGGGATCAGAGGGTATGGAGAGAAGGCAGGTACGGGATACTGAGTTGGATGATCAGCCATGATCATATTGAATGGCGGTGCAGGCTCAAAGGGCCGAATGGCCTACTCCTGCACCTAATTTCTATGTTTCTATGTTTCTCTCTTATATGCTGTTTGACAGGTAGTTTAGTTTAGATTAGAGATACAGCGCAGAAACAGGCCCTGCGGCCCACTGAGTCCATGTCGACCAGCGATCACCCCGTACACTAGCACTATCCTACACACTAAGGACAATTTATAAAAACCTGTACGTCTGTGGAGTGTGGGAGGAAAGCGGAGCATCCGGAGAAAACCCACGCAGGTCACGGGGAGAATGTACAAACTCCGTACAGACAGCGCCCGAAGTCAGGATCGAACCCGGGTCTCTGGTGCTGTAAGGCCACAACTCTACCCCTGCGTCACCGTGCCGCCCAAAACAGTTCATCGGCACAAGTTGCACTTGATATCCGCAAGACGGTATCACGTCACATGTGGTAGGATTTTACTGAATTATAAGCAAAAAACAAATTTCCCTCTACCTAGGTGTATGTGGCAATAAAGTACAATTAAACCCACTTTCTCTATTCCTAAAAAGAGGGACTGGATAGTGTGAGAAATGGGTGTGTACCAGGGAAAAGGGAGTCTCAGGGGAAAGAGAGGGGGGAAATGAGAAGCATTTCTTATAATTGGACTTAAAATTATTTTGTGTCTGTTGGACCTGACACTTCCAAGTCAAGTCCATCTCACGATTAAATAAAACACCTGTTTAAATTTCAGTGACCTCCCACAGTACTTGACATATGATGCACCATTTCTCACTGATTGCTGCCAAATCAATAGAATACATAAACCTATTCAATAGATCCTGTTTAATTGGTGGGACATGTCCTTTTCACCAAACTGATCGTATTTTCTCCATTTGGTTGCCTGGTTGGCTGTACCATAAAACCTTTTTTTTCTCTCATCACACCATAATTTCAAAAAGGCATATTCATATACATGTTCAAGAACCTCGTGACCTTGTGCCAACACAACAACCTCTCTCAAGTCGGCAAGACAAAGGAGATGGTGATCTACCCTGGTAGGCATCAATGGTGCCAAAGCAGAGATAGAAACATAGAAAATAGGTGCAGGAGTAGGCCATTCGGCCCTTCCAGAACAGATCAATATGATCATGGCTGATCATCCAAAATCAGTACCCCATTCCTGCTTTTTCCACATATCCCTTGATTCCATTAGCCCTAAGAGCTAAATCTAACTCTCTCTTGTTGATGGTTGAAAGCTTTGAGTTCCTAGGAGTGAATATCACCAGCAACTTGTCCTGGACCACATATATCAAAGCAATGGCTAAGAAAGGTTTAGTAAGTTTGGCATGTTCCCGGCAACTCTCACCACCTTCTACAGATGCGCCGTAGAAAGCATCTTATCAGGATGCATCACACCATAGTTTGGGAACAGCTCCATCCTCTACCGTAAGAAATTGCAAGGAATTGTGGACGAGGCCCAGACCTTCACGCAAACCAACCTCCCTTCCATTTACTTCATTTACACCTCACGCTGCCTCAGCAAGGCCAGCGGTATAATCAAGGACCAGTTGCACCCTGGCCACTCCCTCTTCTTCCCTCTCCCATTGGGCAAAAGGCACAGAAGTGTGAAGACACACACCTCCAGACTCATGGGCAGTTTCTTCCCAGCAGTTTTCAGGTAACTAAACCATCCTGACCAGCGATCCTGACCTATCATCCATCTCATTGGAGACCTTCAGACTATCTTCACTAGTTTTTCCTTGCGCTAAATGTTATTCCCTTTATCACGTAACTGTACGCTCTTTCCGCTGACTGGTTAGAACGCAATACTGTACCTCAGTACACGTGACAATAAACTAAACTGAGCTACAAAGTATATGTGGAAAATGGTAAAAGTCTACAAAAGCTTTGCATCAGCTTTTGTTCTGCCACTTTGACAATGCCTGTTGACATTTTCACTGCTGGGAATCCTCATTGCCCAGTGCCTAGAACATATCTACACTCATTCTATGGGAAAACACACAGAAGAAACAATGATTAATCCTGAGAGCTTCCAAGAACTTGATCTCATCTGATGTGTGACTCACAGACTCCAGCATCCATCCTCATACTTGGATGCTGTCAGCATATTTAGGTTTATTATTGTCACATGTTCCGCGGTACAGTAGCTTTGTTTTGCATGCTATCCGAACAGATCAGTGTGGATATTGATTGTAAATTGCCCCTTATGTGCAGGATAGTGTTAGTGTGCGGGGATCGCTGGTCAACACAGACTCGGTGGGCCGAAGGGCTTGTTTCCACGCTAGGGTTGCCAACTGTCCCGTATTAGCCGGGACTTCCCGTATATTGGGCTAAATTGGTTTGTCACATACGGGACCGCCCTTGTCCTGTATTTGACTGCTACTACTCGGGTCGAGGGGACTGTCGGGTCAGAGCGCCGTCTCCAGCCCCGCTTCACCCATCCCGACGTAGCGCAGCCCATGGAGTGTATCAGCAGTGCCTTGTCCGTGGCCCCAACAGTCAGCAGCCCGGCCAGCTGTCCGACCTTCGGACCTTGGCTTACCGCCGACTCCACCACCCCTCCTTCTCATGGCCGATCATCGCTTTATGAGTTGGATGGGGTGCATGGCCAAAACTCCTCAGCTGGCCCATTGGCTGTGCTTTGTGTGCAGTCCAGCACCCGGGCCAACTCATCATTCACCCAGCCACGGCCGAGTCGGTCAACGAATTGCCACCAGGAATTTGTCCCCAATTCTGACCTCTTGTCCCTTATTTGGCAGTGAGAAAGTTGGCAACCCTATTCCACGCTGTATCTCCAAACTAAACTAAACTAAACAACCCTTAATGTGGTGAAGTGGCTAAATAATCCATGGAGAGTTGAGAGGTAAGTGAGAGGGTTTAATTTGAAGGGCTACAGAAAGAGGAAAGGCTCTGATGAAATTGCTCTACCAGGGGGTCAACATGGATTCAATGGGCAAATAACCTCATTTTGTTTAGATTAGTTTAGAGATACAGTGCAGAAACCGCCCCTTCGGCCCTCTGCTGGTCCGAAGGGCCTGTTTCTGCGCTGTATCTCGAGACTAAACTAAACAGCTGGAGAAACCCCACGCAGTTATAGGGAGAACTCGCAAACTCCACACAGACGGCACACATCGTCAAAATCGAACCCGGCTCACTTGTACTGTAAGGTAGCAAACCTATCGCTGCGCCACTGTACCGCCCCGAAAATGTTTCCCTTACTTGAGAAATCCAGAACCAGGGTTCCTGGTCTCAGAATGAAGGGTATACTGAGATGGGGAGAAAGTGGCCTCATTCAGAGAGTGGTGAATCTTTGGAATCCTGCATCCCACCTGAGCTGCAGAGCCTTAATAATTGAGTTAAGTGATTGATAGACCTCTGGATATTAAGGCAATCCAGAAATATAGGAATAGTGCAGAAAACTGATGTGGAGAGGATTAGCCATCACTTTGATGAATGGCTCTTATTTCAAATGTTCCTTATGTGAAACTGGTATAATTGAAAAACTTGTATGGTATAACTTTAGCACACAAATGAGGAATAGTTTAAATAGTAATATCTTGGATTTATTCCACATCTTTCTTGCAGTCATCTTGTTTCTTTTCGCCCTTGTGTACGGCATGATTGTATTTATGTGTAGTTTGTTCAGATTTAATTGGACAGGACGGCACAGTGGCGCAGCGGTAGAGTTGCTGCCTTACAGCGCTTGCAGCGCCAGAGACCCGGGTTCAATCCCAACTACGGGTGCTGTCTGGACGGATTTTGTACGTTCTCTCCGTGACCTGCGTGGGCTTCCACTGAGATCTTCGGTTTACTCCTACGCTCCAAAGACGAACAGGTCTGTGGCTTAATTGGCTTGGTATAAGTGTAAATTGTCCCTAGTGTGTGTAGATTAGTGTTCATGTGCGGGGATCGCTGGTCGGTGTGGACTCGGTGGGCCGACGGGCCTGTTTCCGCTCTGTATCTCCAAACTAAACTAAGTATGCAAACAAAAGCTTTGCACTGTACCTCGATACACGTGACAACAATAAAAACCATGCGTGAAAACGCACACCTCCAGATTCAGGGACTGTTTCTTCCTAGCTGTTACCAGGCAACTGAATCATCCTAACATCACCAGAGAGTAGTCATGAACTACTATCTACCTCATTGGTGACCATCGGACTATCCTTGATCGGACTTTGCTGGCTTTACCTTGCACTAAACGGTATTCTCGTATCATGTACCTGTACACTGTAAATGACTTATTGCAATCATGTATTGTCTTCCTGAACTGGATAGCACGCAACAAAAGCTTTTCACTGTACCCCGGTACAAGTGACAATCAACTAGACTAAACACTAAACCAATACCGATATTAATCCCAAAATCCTTAGTAGAATCCTTAAAAAACAAAACATATTAAGCCACAACAGGACTTCTTAGGACAGCAAAGGCACCTTTGCGATTTTGTGCTGCTATTTTAAGGTATTTTAAAATAAGATGATGAGATAAACAGATATAATGTTTTAGTGAATTATAGAGCAAACGGCAAAGTTGCTGAAGTCAGATTGCTAATATTTGAACAAATGAAACTGGGGGTGTACTAGTAAGAAATGAAAGAAAGACTTGCGTTTATATGATCTCTCAGGTAATCCCAATTAATTTATCTTCGACGAGGAACTTTGGAAGTATACACCTGTTGTAATTCAACAGTGGACAACGTCACCTTTCCATGTCCTTCAGAGCAAATTGGGTTGATTGGGCCTCAGCACCCCCTTGTGTAACTGGCTACTGGACTTCCTCACTGACATGACCCCAGTCAGTGTGGGTTGGAAACAACACCCCCAACATCATCTCTCTGAGCACCGGTTCCCCTCAGGGCTGCGTCCTGAGTCCACTGCTGTTTACCCTGATGACCCACGACTGTTGTGCCAGGTTTAGTACAAACCACATCATGAAGTACGCAGATGACACAACAGTGGTGGGCCTTATCCGGGACGACAATGAACTGGCTTACAGGGAGGAGGTGAAACAACTGGTGGACTGGTGCAACATGAACAATCTGATCCTGAATGTTGACAAAACAAAGGAGGTCATTGTTGACTTCAGGAGAAACCGGCACAGTCACACACCACTACACATTAATGAACTTGATGTGGAGTTGGTCAGTAGCACTAAGTTCCTGGGGGTGCAGATCACGAACAGTCTGACCTGGTCACAAAACATCGCATCACTAGTTAAGAGAGTGCAGCAGCGTTTGCATTTTCTGCGCCGGATGAGAAGAGCTCACCTTCCCCCATCCCGTCCTCACCACTTTCTACAGGGGCACCATAGAGAGCATTTTGACCAGCTGCATCTCTGTCTGGTTTGGGGACTACAAAGCCTCCGACTGGAAGTCCGTGCAGAGAGTGGTGAGGACGGCTGAAAAAAATCATCGGGACTTCTCATCCTTCAATCCGGGACATTGCGAGCAAACGTTGCTTGTCCAAGGCCAACAGCATTATACAAGACCCCACACATCTCCATCACGGACTGTTCACTCTGCTGCCCTCGGGTAAAAGGTATCGCAGTATAAGGAGCAGAACGGCCAGGTTTTGCAACAGCTTCTTCCCCCGAGCCATCAGACTCTTGAATTCCATATAATGTGCCACCACCATTATCTATTTTATCTTTTTTTCTATTAAATCTTTTTATCTATTTTATCCTTTTGTTATTTTATGTTGCACGGTCAGCCAGATGCAACAAAATTTTGTTCAGGCTTGCATTTATTGGTGTATTTTTGAATGCCAATAATGTCTTTGATTGATTGAGATGCTGCCAGACTTGAGTTACTTGTGTTTGGCTCGAGAGTGCATTGGTCAACGTTTCCCGAGCTCCTGACACAAGGTCTCGATTTTCAGTGAGCAACCTTACCAGTGGGCAGAAGATAGACACAACGCTCTGGAGTAACTCAGCGGGACAGGCAGCATCTCTGGAGATAAAGAATGGGTGACCTTTCAGGTCGAGACCCTTCTTCAGACTGGGTTACTCCAGCTTTTTGTGTCCATCTTCGGTTTAAACCAGCATCTGCAGTTTCTTCCTACACTTACCAGCGGGCAGACTACTTAAGGTTATTGTTAACACACCCTCGACTTCAGTACCAAAATAAACCATAAATCCTTTATATACGCGCTGTTTTTTTTTTTAAAACCTCAGCAAGACATCTTTAAGAGTCAAATCTCTGAAGTCGATGGGGAGATATTTCATATGCAAATTGACAGAAATTTTCCTGGCTCACCTAATTTTGAATTTGAATGTAAATGACATGCAGTGATGTGAATAAATAGGATACACTCCGAGCTTGTATCCTCAGCATCATTGGGCAACGAGGCACAGTGTATATTCTAAAAGAGGTAGGACTATTCCTGGAAAATATTTATGATCCCAAAGATAACTTCATTCTACATATTAGTAGTCTATTGCTTTGATCTTTCTGATGTACTGACTGCAATGATCGTTCTTTCCAAATCCATAATCAAGTTGACCTTACACGTGCTCCTTGGGGTGTTGATCTTGTGAGGAACACCGCATTTTCCAAAGGGAGATTAGTCTTGCAGTCGAATATTGACCCTCGAAGTGATCTTTCACTAATACAAATGATAGTTTTTAATCTGCACTCGGTGGATCATACCAGAGGCAATGCTTTATTCTGTTTGGCAGCAATTATCTCAAAACTAATTGACGTGCCTGTGTGTAGTTTGCCCAATTGAGCACAGGCCAACAGCTGAAGGACAGGACTAAAGATCTAGTCCATCAATCTTTCAGGCAAACTCCATCAATCATTCAGGCAGTCCTCTATTGGAACGGGCAGTATACACATAATCTGTTACTACCACTTAGATTCAGTCCATGGAATTCAAGTTCATTATTTATTTAACCTGTTAACCACATAATGATTCAATCTTGTAACAGTCCCCACAAACTATTGTTGAACCCCATGAGAAATAACAACCATCTTGCTTTTTTTGGTTTGACCTCCATACAATCTAGTTTAGTTCAGTTTGGTTTAGAGACACAGCATGGAAACAGACCCTTTGGCCCATCGAGTCCATGCCGGCCAGCGATCCCCCACACACTAACACTACCCTACACAATAGGGACAACTTACGATTATACCAAGCCAATTAACCTACAAACCTGTACTTCTCTGGAGTGTGGGAGGAAACCGGAGGTCCCGGAGAAAACCCGCGCAGGTCATGGGGAGAAAGTGGAAACTCCGTACAGACAGCACCCGTAGTCAGGGTTGAACTCGGGTCTCTGGCGCTGTAAAGGGCCTGTCCCACTTAGGCGACTTTTTAGGCGACTGTCATAGTCGCAGCAGGTCACTGAAAAATCGGCGACTGGACAATGTCCACGACAAGCTACAACAACCTACCACCTAGTCAACGTCAAGCTACGGACAACTGGTGACCCATTAGGACATCCACCTACGACCACACAGGCGACAACCTACGACAACCGAAGTCAACCTACATCCACCCCCCGACAAGCTACGACCCTGTCGCCGACAACTGAAGACAATTCAGTCGCCGGTACCTGTCGCCAACTGACGTAGGTAGTCGCCAATGGAATTTTCCGGTCAGCACCGGCGGCAACCTACTTCACCTGGCGACAACCTACGACAGCTCCTGCGTCAGGAGAAGTCAAGCTACACTCATTGGCGTCAACCCACTGTCGCCGAAAAATTGTGAACATGTTGAAAATCCAGCGGCGACCAGAAAGACGCTCCGACTCTTTGGCCGACTGAGGGGACTACTCACGACCATACAGGCGACACCCGCCGGCGACCATGTGGCAACAGCCTAGTTGCCTGTAGTCGCCTAAAAAATAGCTTAAGTGGAACAGGCCCTTAAGGCAGCAACTCTACCACTGCGCCACCGTGCCGTCCTGGTGAACTAACCTTCTCCAGAAATTCAGCCACACTTCAAACAATCACCACTACTCACTTGAGGCATGATTGGCGTACATTTAGTTTATAGAACAATAGTTTATTGTAGCCTGGGACTGGATTTCTGAATGGCTAAAATATGAATCACTTAAAATGAATCAGTTTTCACCACAAGAGAGCTACCGATAGTAATGAATAATCTTGTGCTCCAATATGTAGGCCATTGGGTCCACGATATGGAGTGATTTATCTGACAGAAACTGTGGTTAATCCAGAGTTAGTACTAATCATTGTGACAGTAGTCAAGTATAATAAAGCGCTTAAAATAAGGGAGTGCTTTTTTTTAACTTTAAAGAGAGTGATGCTAAACCTAACACGACAGCTGATATGTCGGATTTGGATTCCCTTCATTACTAAACCCTGGGCATTATGTATTGAGTCTCCTCCAACATTTCTTTTCATTGTATGGGCTCTGAACTTAACTCGCAACATTTGATCCTTAAAGCAGTCCTATAACCTAACGGCCTGACATTGATTGCTTCATGAATGTGCAGGAAGGAACGACAGATGCTGGTTTAAACTGAAGATAGACACAAGAACAAGATTTAACAAGATGTTATTTGGCTATTAGCCTACTGCTCTTAGTCAAGGCTCTACATCTTACTGCCAATGTAGTTGATGTGCAGGATGGGTGGCATGATGGCGCAGTGGTAGACCTACAGCCCCAGAGACCCGGGTTCGACCCTGCCTACGGGTGCTGTCTGTACGGAGTTTTACGTTCTCCCCGTGACCTGCGTGGGTTTTCTCCGAGATCTTTAGTTTCCTCCCACACTCCAGAGACGTACAGGTTTGTAAGCTAATTGGCTTGGTATAAATGTAAAATTGTCCCTAGTGTGCATAGGGTAGTTTTAATGTGCGGGGATCGCTGGTCGATGGGCTGAAGGGCCTATTTCCACACTGTATCTCTAAAACTAAAACCAATATGCTGGTTTACACCAAAAATAGACACAAGTCAAGTCAAGTCAAGTCAAGTCAAGTGTATTCGTCACATACACATACGAGATGTGAAATGAAAAGTGGCAATGCTCACAGACTTTGTGCAAAAAGACAAACAAACAAACAACCAAACAAACTATAAACACAATCATAAACACACACATATTCTTTTACATATTAAATATTGGAAGGAAAAACGTTCAGTAAAGTTGTAACACAGCTTTAACACAAAAAGCTGTAGTAACTCAGCGGGTCAGACAACATCTCTGGAGAAAAGGAATAGATGACGTTTTGGGTCGAGACCCTTTTTCAGACTGAGAGTCAGACAAGGTGAGTCAGGGAGGAACATCCTGCCCACAGATTCAACTTCCTGTTGCCGTGATTTATGCAATTATTTTCTGTCAGCATTTTCTGATAGATATAGACTGTGATGTAGAGAGACATAGAACAGATGAATGAGAGATATGCAAAAAGGTAGCAGTGGTAAAGGAAACAGGCTATTGTTAGCTGTGGGCTGGTTGAAAACGAGTTACAGCCAATGAAACTTGACACAAAAAGATGGAGTAACTCAGCGGGGCAGACAGCCAAATGCAGCAACTTGACTATTACTTCGCCCTCATTGAGTTCACGTCTGCCATTATACGCCCATTTGGGAAGGAATAAACAAAACCGGTTGTTCTCAACTTGAATGTTTTTAAATAAATTACGATATTGTTACGCAATAACATATTATATATTGGATTTGATTTATCTGCTGGACGATCCCAGCTCTTTCAGAAACATTTGAGGCAGGTACTATAGCAATGTTTAAGAAACATTTAGACAGGTAGATGGGCACAGAGGGCATAGGTTCAAGGTGAGGGTGGAAAAGATTTAATAGGAATCTGGGGGGTAACTTTTTTTACAGAAAGGGTGGTGGATGAATGGAACGAGCTGCCGGAGCAGGTAGTTAAGGCAGGTACTATTGCAACATTTAGGAAACATTTGTGAAGGTACAAGGACAGGACAGGCTTAGAGGAATTTGGGCCACTAGTGTAGATGTGACATGTTGGTCGGTGTGGGCAAATTAGGCCGAAGAGCCTGTTTCCATACTGAATTACTTAATGATTCTATGGCTATTTATTTCAAATTGATCATTAAATTTTGTTCTGACAACATTTCAATCTGAAACTCTATATAATGGAACATCACCCTATCTACCCGAGATGCCACTTTCAAAGAGCTATGTACCTGCACTCCTAGATCCCTCTGCTCTACAACACTCCCCAGAGCCCTACTGTTTACTTTGTAGGTTCTGCCCCTGTAAAGGGCCTGTCCCACTATACGAGTTTACCCAAGAGCTCTCCCGAATGAAAAAAAAAATCAAACTCGTGGTAAATATGTAGAATTACGTAGCGGGTACGTCGGAGCTCGGGACGTCTCTTAGCGGCTCGTAACACTAACGGCAGGTACTCGGGAAATGCGGTGCTCGTGAAGTTTTTTCAACATGTTGAAAAATGTCCACCAGAGCTACGAGTACCTACAAGCAGCTATTACCATAATTCTCCGAGTTCGAATCAGGGGAAACTCGGGAGAACTCTTGAATTACCTTGTACAGTGGGACAGGCCCTTTAGTGTTCCCAAAACGCAACACCTCACATTTCTCCGTGTTAAATTCCATCAACCATTCCTCAGCCCACCTGCCCAACCGATCAAGGTCCTGCTGCAATTTTTGACAGCCATCTTCACTATCTACAATACCACCCACTTTTGTGTCATCTGCAAACTTGTTAATCATACCATGTATCTTCTCGTCCAAACAATTGATATAGATGACAAACGGCAATGTGCCCAGCACTGAACACTGAGGCACACCACCAGTCACTCCAGTCTGAAAAACAACCTTCCACCATCACCCGCTGCTTCCTTCCATGAAGCCAATTTTCTATCCATTCAGCTATCTCTCCTTGAATCCCATAGGATCTAACCTTCCAGAGCAGCCTACCATGCAGAACCTTGCTAAATCAAATTCTATAAAGTATTGGTTATTAGAAAAAAAATATTTTTAATGCTTTTTTCAGAGAAGAGTTTTGCATACATTTTAAATAGGTGATGCAGAGTGCAAGAAATTATACTTTGTATTCAATTTGTATATTAGTATTGACTTTAGAGACCGCACATGCTGGAATCTTGACTAAACAATAAACTATTGAACTCGTTTTTAAGAAGGAACTGCAGATGCTGGAAAATCGAAGGTACACAAAAAAGCTGGAGAAACTCAGCGGGTGCAGCCTCCCATCCCCCAGCCTTCGGGCTCCTCCTCCTTTTTCCTTTCTTGTCCCCGCCCCCCCCCACCCCCGATCAGTCTGAAGAAGGGTTTCGGCCCGAAACGTTGCCTAATTCCTTCACTCCATAGATGCTGCTGCACCCGCTGAGTTTCTCCAGCTTTTTTGTGTACAAACTATTGAACTCATTGGGTAAAGCAGTAATTGGTATCGGTACTGGAGACCAATAGCTTTATTGATATACTGGACCAAGTGGGAACCGTTGGGTTCCTGTCACACGGGAGGCCCGGTCCCCCAACGCAATATTCCACCACTCAGCCATAGCCCCCACGGGAGGCCTGGTCCCCCAACATAACCTGTTCCCCAACGCAATGTTCCACCACTCACCCATAGCCGACAACTGCGCAGGGGCTGCTCATTTTTCTCTATGCACCCTCCCTCATTTTTAAACTTTAAAAAAAAGACAATTGCACTTGCTAGCTAGCAGAACTCAGTGTACTGTGACTTAAAAAAATGCATTTGCACTTGCAGAACAGTGTACTTATATAGCAACAATGTGGCGAGCAGGGCTACAATCGCATTGTGATGTCACAACTGTAAGCACAGGGGAAAAGCAGTTATTTTTTCCAAGTTTCTGCTCATTTGTGAACATTTTCATGAATCTCGAAAAATAATGCATGAAATTTTCAGATAAGGCAATTTTTGACATCATGGCGTAAATCTCTATCAGAATATGTTAAAATTTCACTGTTAGCGTGTCGTGTTTTCGAGGAGATGTGAAACGCACACGAACACACACACGATCAGAGTTTTATAAGTACAGGTATAGAGATAGATTATTGTGTAGAAAAAGCCTGAAGAAGGGTCACGACCCGAAACGTCACCCATTCCTTCTCTCCACAGATGCTGCCTGACCCGCTGAGTTACTCCAGCATTTTGTGTCTACCTTTGATATATTATTGTCCAGGTATTGTTTTATTATGGTCATGAGTACCGAGAATCATTGAAAACATTTGTTTTGCATGCTCTCCAGACAGATCATGCCATGCACAAGTGCAATCATACCATACACAAGTACAACAGGGAGTGCAAAAGAGAAAATAAAGAGAGTGCAAAATAAAGTGTTACAGCTATAGAGAAAGTGCAGGTTAAAAAAGTACAATAGCTGCAACGAGGTTGACTGGAAGATCGAGAACATATCTTTAGCATTTGGGAGGTCCTTTCAAGTCTGATAACAGCGGGGAGGAATATGTTCTTTATTTCAGTTCAGCTTAGTTTATTGTCACGTGTGCTGAGGTACAGTGAAAATATTTTGTGGCGTGCTAACCAGTCAGCGGAAAGCCACACATGATTACAATCAATGCATTTACAGTGTATAGATACATTGATTGATTGATAGACTTTATTAATCCCCTTTTTCAGGGGAAATTCTGATGTCCTTGCAGCACACTAATAAAAATACAACACAGTATTCATGAAGAAATTCAACACCAAGACATAAAAACATCCCCCCACAGTGATTCCCACTGTGGGGGAAGGCACAAAGCCCAGTCCCCATCCTCTTGTCCACCCAAAGTCAGAAGTCGGGCCTATACATGATAAGGGAATAACATTTAGTGCAATCTGGTGGCATGTGCTTTCAAACTAAGAACATAGAAAAAGTACATCACAGGAGCAGGTCCTTAGGACCACACTGTTCATCTTGAACAAGATGCCAAGAGTACTTAAAGCTGTTAATTAATATCATATTTTGGAGATGACGGATTGTGACTTCCATATCTCATGACTTGCATTCCATGCGATGTAGTAACCACAAATTAAACAAGAATTTAGAAAAAAATTGTCAAAACAAATTGTCACTGAAATGACAATTAGAATCCATTGTGTAATATCCTAGCCAATTCAATTTATCACCAGAAGCAGCAATAATTTGAATAATTGTAACTATGGTACATGTTTCTTCCTCAAAGCAGTTGAAACTAGTGATGCCTTTCCATTGAAGATATGGTAAATTACTTAGCATTATCAATTTGAAAGTTTTATCCCAACCAACTCATTTTGACGACACTGGGCCTGTGCTCATTGGAGTTTAGCAGGAGAAGGGGGGGGGGGGGGGGTTCTCATTGAAATTAACTGAATAGTAAAATGCCTGGATAGAGTGGACGTGGAGATGATGTTTCCACTAGTGGGAGAGTCTAGGACCAGAGGTCATAGGCTCAGGATTAAAGGACGTTCCTTTAGGAAGGAGATGAGGAGGAATTTCTTTAGTCAGAGGGTGGTGAATCTGTGGCATTTATTGCCACAGAAGGCTGTGGAGGCCAAGTCAGTGGATATTTTTAAGGCAGAGATGCATAGATTCCTGATTAGTACGGGTGTCAGGGGTTATGGGGAGAAGGCAAGAGAATGAGGTTGAGAGGGAGAGATAGATCAGCCATGATTGAATGGGGGAGTAGACTCGACGGACCAAATAGCCTAATTCTGCTCCCATCAGTCATGAACTTATGAACTCTATGTGATACAATCAGGACAAAAAATTATTGGGTGGCACAATGGTGCAGCTGGTAGATCTGCTCACTCACAGCACCAGAGACCAGGCTCGATCTTGACCTCGGGTGCTGTCTGGTTGGAGTTTGCACATTCTCCCTGTGACCAGGTGAGTTTCCTTGGGGTGCTCTTGATTCTTCCCTCATCCCAAACATATGTGCGTTTGTAGGTTCATTGTCTTCTGTACATTGTCCCTCTGGGTGTAGGACGCAACTAGTGTAGGGGTGATCGCTTGTCAGCGCGGACTCGGTGGGCCGAAGGGCCTGTTTCCACGCTGCATGTTTCAATTACCCATAGTGTGCAGTGAGTGGATACGAAAATGGGATCACATTTTATTAGTGTGAACAGGTGATCGATAGTTGGCGTGAACTAGATGAGGAAAGATTGAAAAGACTAGGCTTGTATTCACTGGAGTTTAGAAGGATGGGGGGGGGGGGGGGGGGTCTTATAGCATATAAAATTATAAAAGGACTAGACAATCTAGATGCAGGAAAAATGTTCCCAATGTTGGGCGAGTCCAGAATCAGGGGCCACAGTCTTAGAATAATGGGGAAGCCATTTAAGACTGAGGTGAGAAAAATCTTTTTCACCCAGAGAGTTGTGAGCTTGTGGAATTCCCTGCCACAGGGGGCAGTGGAGGCCAAGTCACTAGATGGATTTAAGAGAGAGTTAGATAGAGCTCTAGGGCTAGTGGAATCATGGGATATGGGGAGAGGGCAGGCACGGGTTATTGATTGGGGACGATCAGCCATGATCACAATGAATGGTGGTGGTGGTTCGAAGGGCCGAGTGGCCTTCTCCTGTACCTATTTTCTATGTTTCTATGTTTCTATGACTCGGTGGGCCAAAGGACCTGTTTCCAAGCTGTATGTTTCGATTAATTCAAACACGTCTGAGCAGCATCATCCTAAATGTGCTTACAGCATATATAACACTAATAGATAAATGTTATTTTTATGAATCTGTTGGAAATATAATTGCTATGCTGCAAGTTGCTTTTTACTGGGAATTAAAGCAGGGACACAGCAGGAAGGATTTCAACATTTGAAACACAGACAAAAAACTATGATGTTTTAAACCTTTAAAAAAAAATCAGAAAATGCTTAAATACACTGTCAGGCGGCATCTGCGGAGAGATAGCTGCATTACCAATTCAGGCTGACTACTTTTCATTTGCATATCAGAACACCCATCATTAGTTTTGATGAGAGGTCATTGACCTGACATGTTTCTCTCTCCACGGCCACTGACCGCCCTGCTGATAACTTCTAGAACTTTCTCTTCTCACTTGATTGACTATCAGTCACCTTTATGGTCACCTGTGTGAATGTGTGTGAATGTGTGTGAATGTGTGTGAGTGATTGGTGGTGGTCGGAGGGGCCGTAGGCGCAGATTGGCAGCCACGCTTCCGTCAGTCTGCCCCAGGGCAGCTGTGGCTACAGAAGTAGCTCACCACCACCGAGTGTGACTGAGGAGTGAATGAATAATGCGATGTAAAGCGCCTTGGGTATTAGAAAGGCGCTATATAAATCCCATCCATTATTATTATTATTATTTATAATCCTAAAACGTACGGGTTTGTAGGTTAATTGGCTTTGTATAACTGTAAATCGTCCCTGGTGTGTGTAGGATAGTGTTAATGTGCGGGGGTCGCTGGTCGGCACGGACTCTGTGGGCCGAAGGGCCTCTTTCCTCCCTGTATCTCTAAATGAAACGAAAAACTAAGTATCATATTCAAACTCAATTTCCAGAAATGTGAATGTTCTATTTTGCGTAATAGTCGTGAAGTTTCCAGACAGTGCGGTGAAATATAAAATATTGCATGTCCACAAGATTAATTTTATAGAAGGACCCGTCCGATACGGACCGACGATGGAGGACCCGCCCTGTGGCCCGGCTCTCCCACCGTGGACTCAGAACCCGGCCCTGAGCCACCAGCGTCGAGAGGACCCACGTCGCAGAGAGCGAGGAGGGACCTGAGAACGAGGAGGGCCATCGAGAACGGGGAGGACCCGGAATGGGGGCCACCGAAAACGAAGGGGATCCTGGAATGGAGGCCACCGAGAATGAAGGGAGACTCGGCAGGGGGGACCGCCGGGAACAACAGGTGGGGGTTCCAGCAGGGGGCCGCCCATAACGAAGGGGGACCCGTAATGGGGGCCGCCGAGATCCAAAGTAGAACACGGTGGGCGGGGGGACTGCCGGGAACAAAGGGGACGCTGAGATCCAAGGGGGACAATGCAGGGATTGTGAGGAGCTGCTGCCACATGGAATAGAATTGATGGGCCGAATGGCCTAATTTCTGCTCCCATCACTTATGAACATGCGGCGGCAGGCAGTAGATAGGAATGTTCAATGGACTTTTGTAACGTTGTCGGGACCAGAAACGTGGTGTGGCCTGTTGTACGGGTTTACCGGGTTGCGTGCAAGGCGAAGCATTTCACCACCCCTAGGTACATGCGAAAATAAAATATCATTGAATCGTTCAATTGGATTATAATTGAATGAGCACATGTATATTTTACATTACTTCCCACATCTATTTAATACAATTATAAATCAGATAAACAACAAAATACAAAAATCAGGTTAGACCAGACTTGCTGTTATTGGTTTCACAATAACAAATATCTGAATTAATGTTGATGATTGTGCCATTTGAAAGCTTGGCTATCGAATGGCACCATGCTTAATTCTATTATGCTAATAAATACAGTTTAATTGGAATGTGTCTTCATGAACGCTTAACTGAATACAACTAACGATGTTTCTGCAGAAAGGCAAGAGCTATGCCAACAAAGAAGCCTCTATAATTTGATTCAAGTAATGAGCGGGAATGCTGAATATACAGTATTTTTCCCAATGTAGGCAAACAAAGCACCTTCACAAATGAGACATTTCATTTATAAACTTTTTCATAAGCTAAAAGATTCCGTAACAATGATCTATTCAACATTTTCCTTCATCCATATCCCCTTTGATGTCTCATTTTCACACCTTACCCTTCCTTATCTCCGTGTCTCCCTCTCATAGCCATAGTGATACAAGGTGGAAACAGGCCCTTCGGCCCAATTTGCCCACACCGTCCAACATGTCCCTGCTACCCTAGTCCCACCTGCCTGCGTTTGTTCAATATCCATCCAAATCTGTTCTACCCATGTATCTGTCTAACTGTTTCTTAAACGTTGGGATTGTCCTGCCTCAACTACCTCCTCTGGCAGCTTGTTCCATACACCCACCACCATGTGTGTGAAAAAAAGACCCCTCAGATTCCTATTAAAACTTTTCCCCTTCACCTTAAACCTATGTCCTCTGGTCCTCGATTCACCTACTCGGAGAGACTGTATCTACCAGACCTATTCCTCTCATGATTTTATACAGCTCGATAAGATCACCCCTCTTCCTCCTGCGCTCCAAGGAATAGAGTCCCAGCCTATTCAACCTCTTCCTGTAGCTCAGACCCTCTAGTCCTGGCAACATCCTCGTAAGGCTTCTCTATGCCCTTTCCAGCTTGACAACACCTTTCCTATAACATGGTGCCCAGAACCGACCACTATTCTCTAAATGTGTCCTCACCAATGACTTATACAACTGCAACATGACCTCTCCCTGACTCTCAGTCTGAAGAAGGATCTCGACCGCAAACGTCACCCATTCCTTCAATCCAGAGATGCTGCCTCTCCCGCTGAGTTACTCCAGCATTCTGTGTCTATCTTCTGGTTAATCAGCAATGCTTACAGCTCCAACTATTGCTGTTAAAACAATAGTCTCCGTTTAATGGATTCCACATGTTTGCACTACGCTTCCGGTCAAAAGATTTATCTCTCTGGTCATGCAATGGTAAGCAAAGAATACAGCTCGGTGGGAAGTCTGCAATTAGCCAAGAGTCTGTTAATGACATGGTAGTCATCAGACTTCCTGGGGAAGAATTTTTAAAAAATCCTTGAATTATTGGGTGTCACCCATTAGTACTGTCAACAGATACTGCAATCAGCAACTTAGGCCAGGAAGCATGTTGATTCAGTGTTGTATTCAGAACTCTTGGTTCCTGTCTCTAATCACCTTCCAGTGACATCCTAATCTCTCACTGCACATACAGGATGCTGAATGTGACAGTCTACAAACTTAGACATTGTGCAGCCTGACACCATTTCCATGTCGTCCATGTAAAGGAAGACACGTTAAATGAAATACTAAAGGGCCTGTCCCACTTACGCGATTTTTTTCGGCGAATGCCGGCACCCGTCACAGTCGCAGCAGGTCGCCGAAAATGTTCAACATGTTGAAAATCCAGCGGCGACCAGAAAAAGGTGCGACTCTTTGGGCGACTACTCATGACCATACAGGCGTCACCCCGCGATGTCATCAGTAGTCGCCTACACTCCAAAGATGTATAGGTTTGTCTTGCTAAAATTGTAAATTGGCCCTGGTGCGTGTAAAATAGCGTTTGTGTATGGGGATCGTTGGTCAGCATGGACTCAGTGGGCTGAAGGGCCCGTTTCCCCACTGTATCTCTAAGCTAAACATAGAACTCCCAACTCTCTTGGAGATAACCAGCACATCTGGGTTGACGATGTCTTACCCAAATTCTGCCTCTAGCAGTGCGCAATTCGGATTTTTTACCACAGTCCACATGCAGAAACGTGATAGTTAATCTTCTCATTTGAAGGATTGGCCAGAGGACAAGAGATTGACTTAACCCTCCATCCAAAAGACAGGACCGCTGGCAATCTAACACCGTCTCATTAATTCACTGGTGTTTGACTTTGACATGTTTTGTCGAGCTTGCTTCTTGGAAATGGAACCCAAAACTTTTAACTCAGGGGTGAAAGGACAGTCAAATGTCATGTGGTCAGGCCACATGTGCTCTGTTATTAGATGATCAGAATGGCACATGGTCAAAGTGTCATGACTACCTCCAGGCAATGTTGGCACTCGACCAAGACACTCACTTTTATACAACTGTGACAGAAAATGTTAAACCACGTTTTATGAATATGACAACAATCCAGCAAATTGCTGTTAAAATAACATTTTAGCTTTGTTTATTTTTCAGCGACATGCAAGTCCTTTTTAGTAATTTATGGAAACAAGACTGAAATGTTTTCTTGATAAGGCTAAAAGAACAATTGTGGACACAAAGAATTGTTTTTGCTGGTTTCTACCAAAGTTGGATTGTTTCATCACAGTCCACATGCCATCTCCACCCCCCTCTTCCCCAACCTTTAACCCCTGATCTACATAGCCAATTATTGCTGGTAGAGTCCCTTTGAGCCAGCACCACCATTTAATATGACCATGGCTGATCCTCAAAAATCAGTACCCCGTTCCGGCTTTTTCCCCACATCCCTTGATTCCCTTAGCCCTAAGAGCTAAATCTAACTCTCTCTTGAAAACAGTGTCTCAGTGATATCATTAGAGCATTGCCAGAAAGAGGCATGGTCATGTGGAGTCAAGTTAAGAGGGAGACTAGGGAGTTAGCCAAGGGGAGGCTTAGGTATTTGTTTGGCAAGTCACTGGTCTTCTGAGGGCTCTGTATTGAGGGGTTATCTGCAAACAGGATTGCTTTGAGACTAGGGGGCAAGAGAGGCTGGTGGGGCAAAGAGAGGCCCGGGAAAATAGTCAGAGCATAATGTAGGAATGAACAAAGGCAAGAATGGGGGGGGGGGGGGGGGTTACCTTCTGTGCCCTCAAGGTTGGCTGCGGGTGGTGCCCCCTACGAACACGACCTGAAGTGGGCCAACGTGCCTTTGTGGCTAGCTGGAATGGTAAAATGGCACCACAAATGCCACCTCTTCCATAGAAACATAGAAGATAAGTGCAGGAGTAGGCAATTCGACCCTTCGAGCCAAAAGCTGATCACCCTTGGATGATCAGCCATTCAATATGATCATGGCTGATCATCCAAAATTACTACCCCATTCCTACTTTTCCCCCATATCTCTTTAGTCTCCTAATCTGTTTTGGTCTCCTAATCTGAGAAAAGACATTTTTTCCATAGAGGGAGTACAGAGAAGGTTCACCAGACTGATTCCTGGGATGTCAGGACTTTCATATGAAGAAAGAATGGATAGACTCGGCTTGTACTCGCTAGAATTTAGAAGATTGATGGGGGATCTTATAGAAACTTACAACATTCTTGGACAGGCTAGATGCAGGAAGATTGTTCCCGATGTTGGGGAAGTCCAGAACAAGGGGTCACAGTTTAAGGATAAGGGGGAAATCTTTTAGGACCGTGATGAGAAAAACATTTTTCACGCAGAGAGTGGTGAATCTCTGGAATTCTCTGCCACAGAAGGTAGTTGAGGCCAGTTCATTGGCTATATTTAAGAGGGAGTTAGATGTGGCCCTTGTGGCTAATGGGATCAGGGGGTATGGAGAGAAGGCAGGTACAGGATACAGTTGGATGATCAGCCATGATCATATTGAATGGCGGTGCAGGCTCGAAGGGCCGAATGGCCTACTCCTGCACCCATTTTCTATGTTTCTATGTTTACCCCAAGAGCTAAATCTAACTCTCTCTTGAAAACGTCCATTGAATTGGCCTCCACTGCCTTCTGTGGCAGAGAATTCCACAGATTCACAACTCTCTGGGTGAAAACGGTTTTCCTCATCTCAGTCCTAAATGGCCGACCCTTTATTCTTAAACTTTGGCCCCAGTTCTGGACTCCCCCAACATAGGGAACATTTTTCCTGCATCTAGCCTTTCCAACACATTAAGAATTTTATATGTTTCTGTAAGATATCCTCTCATCCTTCTAAACTCCAGTGAATATAAGCCCAGTCGACCCGTTCTTCCATCATATGTCAGTCCTGCCATCCCGAGAATTAACTTCGTGAACTTACGCTGCCAGGATGTTTGGAGCCAATGGTACCCAAAAAGGGCAGTCAAATGTCAAGAGTCAAGAGTGCTTTATTCTCAAATGTCCCAGGTAGAACAATGAAATTCTTACTTGCTGCAGCACAACAGAATATGTAAACATAGTACACTGTAAACAATATGATAAACGAGTGAAAAAAAGTTCAGTGTGTATGTAAGTACACACACACACGTGTATGTATGTATATTCACACACACACACACACACACGTCAGGCTACATGTGGTCTGTTATTAGGTGATCAGAATGGCACACAGTCAAACTGCCTTAACCACCTCCAGGCAAAGTTGGCAATCTTCAATACTAGTTGGCTACACTCAACAAAGATACTCACTTTAATACAACTGTGACAGAAAATGTTAAACCATGCATTATGAATAAGTAAACAATCTAGCAAATTGTTGTTAAAATAACATGTTAGCATGGTTTACTTTGTCAGTGACACGCAAGTCATTTAAATAAATTATGGAAACAATACTGAAGGGTTTTCTTGATAACGCTGAAAGAACAATTGTAGACACAAAGTGCTGGAATAACCCAATGGCTCAGGCAGCATCTCTGGAGAGAAGGAATGGGTGATGTTTCGGGTCGAGACCCTTCTTCAGACCATTGATTTCTCAATCTTCAAGTAAGCCTTGCATCCCTCCCCTCTCTCTCCGTCCCTCCCCACCCTAATCGTCATACTAGTTTCACTGTTGTCCTGTTGAGTTCCTCTGTTTACTCGTTATCACCTACCCCACAGCCCACAATGGCCTATTATTGATTCCTTGATTATCATTGCTTTTTGCGTTGTGACCTGTCATATGTAACAATAAAGTATTCCATTCAATTCAATTGTGCCTGGTTCACCTTCTTTGTTTTCCCCAGCCTGCCCTGTTGTTACAAAGGTCTCGACCAGAGACATCACATAGAAAATAGGTGCAGGAATAGGCCACTCCGCCCTTTGAGCCAGCACCGCCATCTAGTATGATCATGTCAGATCACCCAGAATCAGTAACCTGTTCCTGCTTTCTCCCCATATCCCTTGATTCCTTTAGCCCTAATCATAATCATATTTTACTAGCCAAGTATGTTTCAAAACATATGAGGAATTTCATTTGCCATACAGTCATACCAATAAGAGCTATATCTAACTCTCTTGAATACATCCAGTGAATTGGCTTCAACTGCCTTCTGGGGCAGAAAATTTCACAGATTCACAACTCTTTGGCTGAAACAGTTTTTCTTCATCGCAGTCCTAAATGGCCTACCTGCTTATCCTTAAACTGTGACCCCTGGTTCTGGACTCCCCCAACACGAGGAACATTACCTTGATCTTGCCTCTAGCCTGTCCAATCCCTTAAGCATGTTATATGCCACATGTCCATGTTCCCCAGGGATGCGGCCTGACCCGCTGAGTTTCCTGCCCTCCGACACAAGGTCTGCAGGGAATCAGTCTCCGAACACACAGAGCTATAGTAGCAGAACCATCCAATTTGACTACACGAGCTCCGGAGGCAGGCAGCTCATAACCATTTACCCGAGGACATTCGATATTGTCAAGAAGTTAAATTTCAATTATAAATTAATTTGGGGGAAAAAAATTTGCCCACTCGTCAGCCAAACATAATGAAGGTGGAAGCTTAGTTTAAAACACGATGAATTTGCTTCCTTTATTTTGCAATGCACAGGACAATGGTCCAGTAGTGACACATAGGGACGGATGGTGGCATTCATCATAATAGAAACCCCTTGGTGGATATATTTTCCCATGCCCTGCACTCCCAATAACATTTCACGCGTAAACCACGGAAGTCAGTCGCATTAATTCTATTGTGTAGGAACGAACTGCAGATGCTGTGTTTAAACCCAAGATAGACACAAAAAGCTGGAGTAACTTAGCGGGACAGGCAGCGTCTCTGGAGAGAAGGAATGGGTGACGTTTCGGGTCGAGACCCTTCTTCCTAACCCTAATTCTATCGTGAATGGAAATCACGCAACCCCCTAAAGACTAATTAGCCACATTTGTCTGAATTCTGATAAATAAAGATATATTGATCTATGCACAGACTCCACTGAGATCGTCTCTGACAAATTTTAGGTTCTATAGTAGTGGCGCCCTACTATGTTGGGACTGCACCGTGGGATTGCTGAGTCGGCAACCACAGCGCCAGAGACCCGGGTTCGAGCCCCAACCTCGGGTGCTATCTTGTTTGTGGAGGTTGCACCTTCTCCGTGTGACCGTAAGGGGTTTCCCTCCGGGTGCTCCGGTTTCCTCCCACATCCCGAAGACGTCTGAAGAAGGGTGGCCCATTCCTTTCCTTCAGAGATGCTGCCTGACCCCGCTGAGTTACTGCAGCGTGTTGTGTCTACCTTCAGTAGAAACCAGCATCTGTAGTTCCTTCCTCCGGCTTTGCAGGTTAATTGGCCTCTGTAAATTGCTCCCTAGTACTGAAGTGAGTGGGATAATATACGTAGAACGAGTGTGGATGGGTGATCGATGGTCGGTGTGGACACGGTGAGCCGAAGGGCCAATTTCCCTGCTGTATCTCTAAACTAAAATAAATAAAAATGGAAAGCGGGTTCTCCCGAGCTGCTTGGAATATGTATTATAATAACGCTGTACGCTGAAACTTGGGAGGCAAACGTCCAAATTGCTGTTCAGTTGCCCCGGGGCAGGTTCAGAATCACCTCGCAGCCTGTTATTATTCCCTTACCGATAAAGCTGAATGTAGCAAGACAGACACAAAAAGCTGGAGTAACTCAGCTGGTCAGACAGCATCTCTGGACATAAGGAATAGGTGACGATTCAGACTGAAGAAGGGTCTCGACCCGAAACGTCGCCTGTTCCTTTTCCCCAGAGACGCTGCCTGTCCCGCTGAGTTACTGCAGTTTTTTGTGTCTGTCTCAACCAACATCTGAAGTTCCTTCCTAGTCAAATCAAGTCACTTTATTTCTATAGCACAATTAAAAAACAACTCTCGTTTGCCAAGTGCTTTACATTGGTGGAGGTACTAACGTTATACAACATTGGTTCATAGATTATGCACATACATAAATACACAGCCCTCACTCAGAGGACGTCAAGAAAGGCTTGAGAGTTCAGTCTCGACTTAAAGGAGTCGATGGAGGGGGCAGTTCTGTTCCGACTCAATGTAGTAAGGCCGGGAGATCCAAGGGGGGTAATTATGCAAAAAGACCGATACATCTGGCTTCAATTATCGAGGTCACAAAAAAAGCGACACGCCAAGATATTGAACTCAGTGTGACCCGTCACTTTGCCATATATATATCAATCGTCAGATTAAACAACGTGGACACAACGAGCCAACATTAAGGACTTGATGACAATTGGATTTGACCCTACAAATGGGTGATTTTAGTAAAAAATAAAGGACTCCAGACAGAAGAGCCAAAGAACGGAACAATTAGCATTACGTGCATGGTAGTTACAAAGGCACTTACTGTGGCAACTTTTAAGAAATCTTTGAAGTGGTTTTTTTGGGGGTGGTGGCAAGGAGATTTTTTAAAAAGCGGTTAGTTCTTGAAGTAGGTTTCCCTTGCCAAATCGTTTGAAGTTACACAAGGAGACTGATTTTGGGAGTGCATCCTAAACCCCGCAGATTCTGGAGAGGGTTGAAGGGTGATTGTAGTTGAGTTAGTTGTTGGTTCAAAAACGCGACTCTTCCTCATACAGATGTTAGACACAAAACGCTGGAGTAACTCAGCGGGCCAGGCAGCATCTCTGGAGAGAAGGAATGGGCGACATTTCGGGTCGAGACCTTTCTTTGGACTCTAGTCTTCGGTTTAAAGCAGCATCTGCTGTTCCTTCTTACACAGACTTCCTCGTATAGATTGGACCCATTCCCAAAGCCGGTTGATTCTCATTAGAGGAATATTGAATTATAAATCCGTTGGAACCCCCCCACACACACACACACATGTGCACAGAATTGCTCAAGATAGAGGCATTCACGAAGTCATAGTATGGGCTGAATAGGGAGAATAAAAGTCCTTCCACACCGACCGCCGCCTTCATTCTTAGCTCTTCTAATTCACAAACAAAAATAGCCCCAATCAAATGAAAACCAGGCATGGATGCATCGGGAAGAACGCTTGCCTACTTACTTCATTCAGTAATGTATGGGCAAGAAGCCTGTGTGTGTGTGGTTCGGTATAGGAGCGTCAGCGGATTCAAAATGCATTGTGCAGGCAGCGAGATATTAGCAGCATAGGAAAAAAAAAATCAAGTCTTACAAACTTACCTCCACGCTGAACGGGTGTTCTTCGCCACAGACGAAACAAACAATCCACAGCAAGGTTTGCAAATAGAAAACCCCGGAATATACAGCCGCGAGTAGCCTCTCTCTGTACAGCGTGTCTAAAGGTTTGGGGAAGCCGTTTGCCATCTTTCACAGAAGGAGGAGGTCATTTGTAAGGAGAGCTGAGCTGGGTCTGGAGTGGCGGAGTGTGTGTGTGTGTGTGTGTGTGGGGTTGGAGCTGGGGAGCTGCGCCGAGCTGCTGCTGCTGCTGCTGCTGTTACTGACGCTGTTCATTCCCCGGGAGCGGTTCCACTCTCTGCAACCTCTCGCTTCCTACTGTGTGTAACAGCTCCAAGAGGAGCCTGCGCACTCGCTAACCAGCTTTTACCCCGTCCAACTGGCACAGTCAGTCCTCCTCCCCTTTCACTACGCGGGGAGCGAGAGAGAGAGAAACTCCCCCACTCCCCCACTCCCCCCCCCCCCCCCCCCCCCCCCGAGAGCTCAAAGTCTGCCACAGACACACTCAGTCCTCTGGTCATTATGCAGAAGGAAGCTGAGCAGAAGATTACTAGGAATGCCTCGCCCAGTGCTCCGGGAGGCGAAAGAATGGTCTATTTTCCACTGGTTAAAACAAATGCAAAGCTGAGCTCCCGCCCAAGTGATAAAAACGTCTTAAATCCGAACAGCTTTTTTTAAAATAACTGACACTGATCTTTAACTCGAAGCCCAATCCTCAATTCATTGTGTTGGAAGGAACTGCAGATGCTAGTTGTTAACACCGACGATAGGCACAAAATGCTGGAGTAACTCAGCGGGACAGGCAGCCTTAATTCATTGTTATCACAGTCCAGTATTATATTTTCTTCGGTGGAAAAGAATTTGTCCAATACCACCCCACCTCCTTCCTTTTATTGAATTCCAAGTCCTCAGCTATGATATACAGTGCCCACCATAATGTTAGGGACATTATTTATTATTTTTTGGCGAATCAAAGACAATAGTCGGTAGGTTCAAATCAAATTTATTCGGAATCAGATTCACCGACCAAACACTCTGTCGTTGAAACGCAACCGACCACAACGGTGGTCTCACAACGACTGATGGGCAGAGTCCAGAAACCGCGCGAAAACACGAGCCCTCACAGAGTCACGTGTGCGCGGCTTCCCCCCACATGGCCCCCCCCAGAAACCGAGGTACGGAAACGAACCAGGAGCCGAATGGTACGGTCCTCAAACGTGGGACGGGCGTAACAACAGGGGCCGGTGAAACAGAGCCGGAGACAGTAGGGCCAGGGGAAAACCCAACGGTCGGCGGACGACCTCTACGCCGCGGTGTAGCCACTACCACTGGGCTGTCCTCGTCCACGGAGACGAACTCCTCCCGGCCACCCACGTCCAACGTGAACCTGGCGACTCCGGTGGCGAGCGTTGAGCGTCCCTGCGAAGGAAAACATAAGCACAATTCTGTAATGCCGCTGGCACATGCACCGAGGCTGACCCATGCCTGGAAGTGGGGACGGGAGCAAACGTGCGCATCCGTTCACGAAGCTCAGCTAGCACCGCCGAAGCCAAAACCCCCTGACCACGGGCGGTGGGCAGAAAATCTCCAGGTACCCGTAAGGACGAGCTCGGCCGAGGAGGCGTCTAGGTCCTCCTTAGGCGTCATTCTGATGCCAAGGAGGACCCAGGGCAATTGGTCCACCCAATCGGGGGGTAACCCAATGCCCTAAGAAGGAGGAGCGCAGGCCGAACTGGCACTACGCAGGGTTAATCACTAGGCCGTGGTCGCGCAAGCGCTCAAACAAAAGGTGAAGGTGACTAACGTATTCCGCCTGCGAACTGCTGGCCACCAGGATGTCGTCTAAATAAATGAAGACAAAAGGCAATCCCCGTCCGACCTGATCCATGAGCCGCTGGAACGCCTGAGCGGCGTTCTTCAGGCCAAATGGCATCCGAACAGGCCGAACGGGGTGATGGTGACCGTCTTGGGGACATCGTCGGGGTGGACAGGGATCTGGTTATAACCCCGGACCAAGTCCACTTTCGAATAGAAACTGGTGTCCTCGAGGTGCGCCGAAAAATTCTGAATATGGGGCACCGGGTAACAGTCCGCCATGATTACCGCGTTAAGCAGCCTGTAATCACCGCACGGCCTCCAACCCCCAGATGCTTTTGGGACCATATGGAGCGGGGAAGCCCACGGGCTATCGGAACGCCGAACAATGCCATTGTCTTCCATCAACTGGAACTCATCGCGGGCAATGCGTAGCTTGTC